>NW_024385174.1:0-7500 GCF_016835505.1 Polypterus senegalus
AAAAAAAAAGACACTGAAAAAATTACCCCCTTTCCCTTTTTTGGTTAAGATCTATCAGGTTGCATGGGTTTGTAAGTAAACAGTCTTTATGAAAACCAGCGAAAATTATCAACTGGATTGAGATTGTCACTCACACAAACATGCATACTGGGTCCAAAAAGTAGTTTTTTTCAACCCCTGTATAAAGTGTTTTCAGTCAAAAATGGACTTCTATGCTATGTGTGTTAATAACATCCTTTATGGGACAGAACATTCTGCATGTGAACAATTTTGCATTTTTACTGATTATTGGCTGATACAGATGACAAGCGATGTGTTATATATTCTAATAGACCTCCTTTCTCAGAATCTCCCACCATATGATAAAGTCCTTGCAATTTTACATCTTTTACATTCAAGTTTTATCCTTATTGCACCAGCAGCTGTAGATGTCTCTCACGTTTTGGTCCTTTGAATTTCATTTGTTTCACCTTACCTATCTAACAACTTTAAACAACATAAGCTGCTCCTCGGGTTCATTTCAAATTCCTGTTTTTGCTCAAACAATATGGTCACATTTGAGGTTTGTGCTGCTAAATTTCCAAAGATTATAAACTTACAGTAAAACAGGCAATCCTAGCTTTACTGCTTCTTTTCCTCTCTGGAGAAGATTACTGCCAGTACAGCAGCTAT
The DNA here is from genome assembly GCF_016835505.1 of Polypterus senegalus. NCBI lineage: Eukaryota > Metazoa > Chordata > Cladistia > Polypteriformes > Polypteridae > Polypterus > Polypterus senegalus. The sequence continues at coordinate 673 of NW_024385174.1, forward strand.
AAAATAAATAAATAAATAAATAAATAAATAAATAAACAAACAAACAAACAAACAAACAAACAAACAAAATTGAACATTAACTGTCAAGCAGCTAAATAGCCAAAGTTGTAATTTCTGGAAAAACAAGTAACTTGAATTGACACCAGTTATCTGAATGACATACTCACATGAGCATCTTAGAGTTCACAGTTAAAATAATATGCATGTTTATAAACTGAGAAACCAGGAACTAGAGAACAGGGGCGCGGTGGTGCTCAAACAAAGAATGCTGGCAGTCACCTCCACTTTGCCCTCTGGTGGTCATTCAGTGTCAACTGGATGATAACATGCATACATCACGCAGATCACACTCCACCCTACCAGAAGAGGGTGGATTAGGGTTGATTTCACCCTACAATATTTTAAAGTCGACCAATGAAATGGTCCAGCCATTGGAGTGGTGCTAAAACTCCATACATATTTACACAAACATACACATTGACTTAAGAAACAGAACAAACTTTAAAATTCAAAGATGTTGGCACTGTGTCGATGTGTTCAAGCTCTGATGGAGAAGCATTCCCCGCATGGGAGAAAAGCACATACCCGTGATGTCTCTGGCAATCAGCAGCTTGTTGAGCACCTACGGGCCAAGGGAAAACCCGCATTCCAAATATATATATATATATATACACATATATATATATATATATATACTATACTATACATATATATACATATATATATATATATATATAAACACACATATATATATATATATATACATATATATATATATCACACACACACTACATATATATATATATATATATATATACACACACACACACACACACAAAACACACACATATATATATATATATATACATAATACATATACATATATATAATATACATATATATATACATATATATACATACCATATACATACATATCATAATATAATACATACACATATATATATATATATATATATATATATATATATATATATACTAACAAAATACCGGCCTGGAAGTAGTGTTAAAGCAATGAAAAGAAAGGAAACATTTTGAAAATAACGTAACCTGATTGTCAATGTAATTGTTTTGTCACTGTTGTGAGTGATGAGTGTTGTTGTCATATATATATATATATATATATATATATATATATATAATACACACACACATAAACATATATATATATATACATATCTATACTATACACATATATCATACATATATCTACATATAAACACACACATATATACACACATATACATACATACACACACATATATACACAAACATAATATATATATATATATATATATATATATACATACATACACACACACACACATATATATAAACATATATATACATATACATACATATCTACATATATACACACACAGCTATTTCATATCCAGTAATCGCTGTTTGTTAAAGCAGTTGACTCCGCTCTTCGTGCAATAACAAATCAAATCATTCAGTTGTCTTTGCTCATATCAGAGCTGGAGCCTGGCATCTTTTTGGCCTAAAGTTACGTTTGTTTGGTGTGAGGTTCTGTGTTGTGGAGATTCTCAGGATGGATTGCAGGTGCTCATCAGTAAGGCGACTCCTGTGTGCTGTTTGTTAGTCTTTATCACTGAGAAACTTCTCACACAGATATGTGCTAAAACATGCACAATGTTGAGCCGCCCCTTTTGTTCTTCAAAATCCAAGCGCCGTGAAACTCAGTGCGCAATAACTCTACCAGGGGCCTTTCATTATGGGATCTGTAGTTTATTGTGTTACCAGCGCTTCATATACCGGGCTTTAATAACAATACGGTATATAAAATGACCCGCGGGCGGATATAATTACGCCGGGCGGATGTGCTTGACCCCTTGGTTTGACATATGGACTAAATAGAACGAAGATAATTTTTCAAATGTGATGGGGCCAATTCAGATAGAGTTGGACCTTTTCGCCCTGCATCCTCATGATCACTCCTCGCTCTTACTTTTTACGTTCTCTAATGAATACACTGGTAAACTTACCAAAACAATCATTGATGGCGAATAAAGTATCCATTATTCGGTATGTAGGCGGGATATATATATAATATAAAAATATATATACCCGTATCGCAGGTAAGTTGTAAAAGGAGAAAAAGAACATTTTAAAAAATAAGGTAACATGACTGTCAATTACAGTATTTTTTTTGTAAAGGTGTTAGAGTGTTGCTGTCATCAAAGTTTGATTCATTATTTCTTTCAATCGGGTTACGTATTGTAGGATGTGTTGTGTTCAAGTTACATTCGTGTTTGTCAATCGATGTAAAGATGACAGGTTTCATTCATCGTTGTTTCTTACTGCATCAATAAACAGCTAGTCTTCTTCTTTATCTGAGACCCCGCACCTGCATGCAGGGTTTTTACACTGTCTTCCTTTAAACGGGACATTGACTTTTCCACCGTGTGCTTTGTTTCCACAGTAGCTGCATTTATGAATATGCTTATCAGGCGCTTCTATTTTTGCTGCCTTTTCAATTGTGTATTTGATTTTTGTTCAGCGCTCTTTGGAACTGTTGCTTTTATCTGTGCACTCGTCAGTTCACGTGAGGGGGCTCGGTGTACATGCATCGAAAGGTTCCAGCTGTGCTGGTGCCATCTCGTGCTATGCCCCAAGCTTTTATTTAATGTTACCTGTCCTGGCCAAACTTTCTCTCATAGTTTGCTGATTTTGTGTCAAACCCCCCTGACATCTCATCTTCCTCTCCATAAGCACAGTCCTTCACCCGTGAATATTTACCCGTGGCGTTTGCTATTGGTTCCCGCGGGCGGACTGACCTTATATGGGCAGGCACTAAATTACAACGCCAGCTAACCTGTCTATAACTTAATTTAAAGTGTAAGGTTTTTACACGTGCTGTTCGAGTAGCAAGAACTCATCAATATGGTTGTATATGTCACTCGTTTCGCTTCTTATTGTTTGCTGCCTTCTCAATTATATAATCATGTTTTCTTGGCGTTTTTTGAGGTCTTCCTGGTTTCTATGTCCCTGCGTGATTCGTGGGAGGGGTGATGATGTCACCGAAACTCCACCCCTGCGTTAAGCTCATCTCCATTACAGTAAATGGAAAAACTGCTTCAGTTATGACCATTGCAGCGTAGAATTTTGATATAAACCTGCCACTTTGTAGGAAGCTGTAAGGAATGAACCAGCCAAATTTCAGCCTTCCACCCACCCGGGAAGTTGGAAAATTAGTGATGAGTCAGTGGTGAGTGAGTGAGTGAGGGCTTTTTTTAGTATAATATAATATATATAATATTATAATATATATATATATATCATATCACATATACATATACTATACACACCCACATATCTCTCAAAAGAATTAAAGGAACACTTTTTAATCAAGTATAGCATAATTTATTATTTTGAATATACATATACATATATATGTATATATATGTGTTATATGTGTATATATATGTGTATATATCTATACTAATAAGCAAAACCTCACTCACTCACTCACTCAGCTAATTCTCCAACTTCCCGTTAGGTAGAAGGCTGAAATTTGGCAGGCTCATTCCTTACAGCTTACTTACAAAAGTTAAGCAGGTTTCATTTCCGAAATTCTACTCATAACGGTCAACAACGTCCGCCATTGTTGAACTTTCTTATTCATGGCCCCATCTTCACAAAATTTGGTAGGCTTCCCTGCTTAACTAACCAATGTACATACTTATTTCGATTGGTATGCGACACTGGCCGCCATATTGAACTTTCAATGTCACTAATTCTCCAACTTCCGTGTAGGTAGAAGGCTGATTGGCAGGCTTATTCCTTACAGCTTCTACAAAGTTAAGCAGGTTTCATTTTGAAATTCTACGTGCGGTCATAACGTCGACAGCGTCTGCCATGTTGAACTTTCTTATTCATGGCCCCATCTTCAGAAATTTGTTAGGCTTCCCTCGCTAACCCGAAACTGATGTCGTACTTATTTCGATGGTATGATGCCACTTTAAGCGCCATACTAAACTTTTCAACAGTCTTTGTTACTTATGGGCCCATCTTCAAGAAATTTGGTCGCGGGTTCCCAAGCTTAACTGAATCCTATTCTACGTCATATATCGTCCATAGCCTGCAGCTCAGTCACCATGTGAGGTGGCATTGGGTCCCCATCCCGCGCCTCCCGTTGTTGGCTGCCTGCCTATATAAGGCCAGTCCGTCGCTCCGGTCTCTACATTCCCTTCCTTGCTTCGCCACGCGAGTTCCGCTCTCCTGCTGATAACTACAGCCTTTTATTTAATCCACAGCTTCTCTGCTGTTTTATTGTTCATTTATTCGATTATAGTTATTGTACAGGTATTTTAGACTTACTTTACATTGTTCAGGTACCCATTTCCTTTATCATTCAACCTAACCCGCATTAGACATGTCTATTGAGGTGATAACCATCGATCAAAGAACTGTCATTTACGAGTAGTTTCTATGCCGGAGATGGCACTATCTTTTCCATTCTCTTTGTTACATATTGTACGCCATATCAGGCTCACTCTTGATATCTGGAGGAACATTGTGTCTTATGTATTGAATGACTGGGACAGGTACAAGGTGTGGACTGATGGCGTACAGGAGATAATTATACTACACAGGAGCACTATAAGACTGAAATGTTAAGCCCTTCACCTATGCATCTGCATGTGAGTTGATGGCTGCCGCTGAATTTTCGGTTTCGCTTTCAAGTGGACGAAATGGCCAAATATTTTACACCTTTGGACAACCGCCAATGCCTCTTAAACATCTTAGATTGACAGGTGATGATTTCAGTAGTGGATACTTTGATGTTTATGAATGTTTAAACTCTCAAAAGCTGGATGTGAGTTATCGATGAAACTGGCTGATATGCCCTGGCAGCGCTTGACAGATGCTGAATGTCACTTCAACACAAGCCCTACAAATACTGTCGTAATTGAAACAAACCCGAAACTCAAACCGATTATGACGCAGCAATCCAAGCTGTGAGATTTGAAACAAGATTACTGTTCCCTAGAACTGTACTTGCATGCTAGGAAATAAGCTCAAAAACGGCACACGGTCATATTACAACGGGGCAACTCAATGTGGTATACAAAGCCCCCAACCCAAAAGTTTTCCCAAGTCACCATATTGGGTGGCATTGGGTCCCCATCCCCCCCCGGGGCGCCTCCCCCGTTTGGTTTTTCTTTTCTAAATTTTTTAAAAAGGCCCTTTTTTTTTTCCTTTTTTTGGGGGGTTTTTTTCCGGGCCCCTTTTTTTACATTCCCCTTTTTTTTTTTTTTTTTTTTTTTTTTTTTTTTTTTTTTTTTTTTTTTTTTTTTTTTTTTTTTTTTTTTTTTTTTTTTTTTTTTTTTTTTTTTTTTTTTTGGGGGGTTATCAAAAACCTTTTCCCCTGTTTGAAATCGTTATTAACAAAAGCCTCCTCGTTTGAAAACAAAAGGCCCAAAATTTGACACTCCAGTGGATTTCTTAAATTTCACATCCCAACTGTCTTGTGTAAGGAAGTCAGACGCTTTTTATATTCAAAGGGGAATACAATTTTAAAAAACCCTTTTTTAAAAATTTATTGGGCATTTTTTCCCTGATATTGAAACGTGTGTTAGTACAATATTAATAAGGTGTGGTATGGGTACAGAGTTTGTATTAAAAATTAAATAAAATTTAATTTATTATATTATTATTATTATATTATTTTTATTTAATAAAAATTTTTTAATTTTTATTTTAATTTATTAATTTTAAAATTTTTAATAATAATTTAATTATATTTTATATTTATATTTAATTAATATTATATATATAAAAGGGGGCGCAAAAAAAAAATTGGTTAAATTAAGTCATTTTCGAAAATATATGGGTTCAACAATTGGTTTGAAAATCATTGGTTTAAACATCCGTTCGAATTATTTCTTAAATAACCATTGGTTGGGGATAAAAAGGAGAATAAATTGGTTTTGAAAATCCTCAAATAATTTTTTGATATTTGGGAATAATATAAATTTTTTGATAGATCCTTTTATATATATATTGGGTTGGTAAGCCCCAAATTACTTGGTTTAAAAATTTAAATAAAATTGTTAATATATATATTGTTATTTTAATTTTTAAAATATATATATTTTAAAAAAATTTGGGTTTAATATATACATGGTTAATAATTTTATATATATTTTTAAAATTTAATATATAATTTTTTTTTAAATGGAAAGTTAAAAAAAGGGCATCCTTTTGTTCATATTGTTCAAACTGTTTAAAACATTTTAAAAAAAGTAGATACCTTTTGGCTTTGTTTTTGGGTTTTTTGGGTTTGGGGGGTCCTCGTTTAAAAACACTTTTTTTTTTATTATTTAAAAATAAAAATGTTTCCCCTGTCCCCCCGTCTTGAAATTTACTTTTGTCCCTCCCAAAATTTTAAAAACAGATTTTGAAAACTTTAATCAAAACAGTAGATTTTTTATATCCTGGTTTTATATTGGTAAAGGGTGATATCGGGGTTTTCCCGGGAGCATTTCTTAAAATTGTTCAAAAAGGAAACCTTTGTGGGATTTATGAAGGAAACACCCAGTTCGCCCTTTAAAGTTCATCAGGTAAAACCAAAATTGCCACAAAAACTGATTTTTTTAACTGTTTTTATAGTCCAAAAAACCCACAACAAAAAGACCCCCCCCTAAACTAAAAATCTGCCCGCTTTTGTTAACCTATCTTCGGGTTTTTTTCCCCCAAAAAAACAATTTTTCCCCTAAAACGGAAGAGCATATAAAACCCACAGTCCCCCTTTTTTCCCTCCAGGGCTGGTTTATCTTGACA
>NW_024385174.1:12500-37041 GCF_016835505.1 Polypterus senegalus
AATTAATTTTATCTTGTACCGATTTTGAAGAATAAACATTTGAAATGTGGTACTTCTTTTTGGCTTACCCTGTATTAGCACAAACAAGTCCCCCTAAACATATATGTAAAAATATGTGAAAATGTTACCTAGAGCTACCAAGGCCAGAAACACGGTCCACATTCCTGGGATCAGGCTCTGTACTCTCACGTCGGCAAACATCTGCTAAGTCCTAAAAAGAGAGAAATGTTAAAATTAAAATGAATCTGGTGTATTTTCTTATAATAAGTACTGCTACAATAAACAACTGAAATGTTTTAATTATCTGCATCAAAAACAAAATACTAGACAAAAGCAGCACCATTTTGCCGACAGTGCAGCAGACATTCCCCTCTCACAGGTTACATAACTACAATACAAAAAAGACTGCTGTTTAATCAAGTTTCAAAAGTGCTAGGACTAAATGTTCTTGGTATTTAGCTATTAAGAAGTGATAAGCACACTGAACAGGTACTGCAGATTTCTGACATTTAGTAGTGTCCAAGTTTCATTTGAAAGAGGTTCTGTTGACAGGTACAAGATGGTAGAACCTAGCAGGTTAAACAATGAAATGAACAACTAAAGAGGAATTACAGACAAATGCAAGTTTCTTTAATGGATTTGCCCCCACCCTCAACTTTTATATTTCTTGACAGTTGTTGACTTTCAGAATCCTCTTACCAGTGGAGGATATGGTTCTTAGACATTTAGATGCAAAATCCCCAGCTGTCTCAATTTCCCACAAACTTTACCCTTCGACAATGGTGCTCTTCCTTTCTAAATTTAACAATATACAAGCTTTCAGCAATGAGAATTATCAAAGCTTCTACCTAATCTATGCACATTACAATCTGACAATTTTAATGTGCACCTGTAGGAGAAAAGGATTTACTATTTCATAAATAAAAATACAGGTGGGACTTGAGTCATGAATTAGTTTCATTCTGTGGACAAATGCAATGCAATTTTGTACTTCAGTCAGAGCGTGTGCTAAAATTTCCATTAATGGGAAATGGACAAAAATGCATAATGCTTTATTACTTACTTTACAGAAATGCTTTAAATGTATCAATAAAAGGACAATGACGTAATACAGGCATGTCAGACACACTACCATTGGTGGGCTGCTTCGACTGTCATACACACTGTAACAAATACGATTATACTATTACACTATGATACAAAGTTATTGTAGCTTTCTTTCCAATACTTAAAACTTTAAAAAATGTTACACTTAAAGTTTAAAGAAAAGCAATTTATTTCCTTACAATCTCCGTACAATTAGAGTCTTACCCTCTTAGCTAGGTCCTTATATAGGAGTCTTACAGTCTGAGATGTATTTCTTTTGTCACAACACTTGGCATCTCTTGTTAGTAACCAGTTAGTCAATATCAGGATTGAAATCTTGTGCAGCTGCAACTTTTGAGGGATGACAGGTGCTCGACAGCAAGTCCTGAGTGATATGGGGTTTTGGTAGCTTTCATTAACAAAAAAATTGCTCATAAATGTAAGTGCTTCCGAACATAGACAGTACTCTCGATGCCAACTTACAGATCTGCACATACAAGGGTGGCAGGTAAGCATACAAGCCTGGCACACCAACTTTGTTGTATTTTCCCTTCAAAATAGAATCTGACTACAGTTCAATCAATTCCATTTGGATATTCTCAGGCGTATTCTCAACGTTTTAAGAGTATGATGACGTAAACAGCGCAAAGACCCGTTCGTGTGAACTAAAATCACGAAAACGCTCACTGAATTCATTGCTCAGCAATTCAAGTTGGAAAACAAATCCTCCAAAAATAAAATTTTACTTTACTAAGTTCACTTCAAAGTTTATATTGTAAAATAAGTCAATATGCAAAAAGCCCCCTAACCTACACTAATTTTATAAACTCAAAATCAGAAAAATTTGTTAACAAACAACTCACCAACTTCTCACGTCCACTTCAGATCTTCGACTATAGTCTGCACTAACTGTTCGTTACAATACTAGCACAAAATTACATAAAACTAGAGCAAAAAAACGTGAAAATATCAATCCATCCATCCTCTTCTGCTTATCCGAGATCGGGTCGCGGGGGAAGCAGCTTGAGCAGAGATGCCCAGACTTCCCTTTCCCCAGCCATTTCTACTAGCTCTTCCAGGGTAATCCCGAGACGTTCCCAGGCCAGCTGAAAGACATAGTCCCTCGAGCGTGTTCTGGGTCTTCCCCGGGTCCTCCTACCGGTTAGACGTGCCCGGAAAACCTCACCAGGGAGGCGTCGAGGAGGAATCCTGATCAGATGCCCGAGCCACCTCATCTGACTCCTGTCGATGCGGAGGAGCAGTGGAGTTCCTCACGGATGACTAAGCTTCTCGCCTTATCTTTAAGGAAAAGCCCAGACACCCTGCGGAGGAAACTCATTTCAGCCGCTTGTATTCACAATCTCATTCTTTCAGTCACTACCAATAGCTCATGACCATAGGTGAGGGTAGGAACATAGATCGACCGGTAAATTGAGAGCTTTGCCTTATGGCTCAGTTCCTTTTTCACCATGACAGACTGATGCAGAGCCCGCATCACTGCAGATGCCGCACTGATCTGCTTGTCGATCTCGCGCTCCATTACGTAAAAATATGCGAGCTATTACTACTCATGATGGTCAGTTCTGCCCAGTGGCCAGTCTCAGCAGACCAGCTAGTAGTGTAGCCTGCCAGGCTGCTGCAACCTAGCACTTCAGTTGAGAGGTCACGACTCATTAACTTTGGTCAAGGCTTATGAGGTGGTGGAAGGGTGGGGGGCATTGTCATGCCTATGGTATCAAAGAGCTGATGCCACAACTACAACTATACTAGCAGATGACGTTTCCAGTACCTTAATGCCATGGGAAAACACGCGTTTGTCAGAAGGCAGAAGCAAGAAAAGTCAATAAGTAATGCTGGAGGTGCAAAATGATTCAACCACAAACGATAATAATCATTTTGTACAAGTCTAGTGCTAACTAGGATCTGTTATGTGGGCAGCACGGATTTCTGTTAAGGGCCACGTGTTTGACATGCCTGATGTAATATATGTTAATAATTTACAAACCGCAAATTATTGAAACTAATTTAAAATTAACTGAACCACTGGGATGTAAAGCGTCATGATCTTAAACTTAAAACAGCCTACTGTATTTGAAAATGACATAGGAGCTCAAGGAGTTGATAAAGGTATAATGGCATGAAAATCCACCACTAACTGAAGATTGAGAGACACCTGATGGCTCTGTTGAGTCATCACTCAGTCTCTTCCCTACCCATCAGATATACAGTTGGTATAGAAAAAAAAAATCACCTTCTTCGAAATATTCCCATTTATTTTGCTTTACAACCTTAAATGAAAACACTGAATTAAATGAATTGCTGAGATTGTTGATTTAATCTAGTCTTTTAAACTTTGAAATTTTGTGGTTATTGCTTTTGTTGTAGCACTTTGAGATCTTGTCAATGAAAAGTCGTTATAAATAAAATTTATTATTATTATTATTATAGGTTGCACTGATTGTTGGAAAGACATTTTTTGTGTGTGTTTTCATTTAAGGTTTCAAAGCAAAAAAATGGGAATATTTCAAAGGGGGTGATTCTTTTCTATACCCACTGCAAATTTCCAGTATTGCAAGGCTTAGGATGAACACTTAGAACACAGGAATTACAAGAAGTGTGTTCTTCTGTTCAAATAAGAAACCAGCTGCTGATCTAGCTCACCTGTGATGGAGTTTATTGCAACACTATGCATGCCACTGGTTACATTCAGCAATACATACAAGTGAAGACAATAGCATCTGCATCAAACCTCATTTGCTACAGTTTTAAGTAAAAAAAAAAAAAAAAAAAACAGCGGGGAAAAAAAAAAAAAAAAAGGTGCTTTTATACATTGGCTTGTATCTGAAGAATCATACTATATGAATTCTGTCATTTTACGTAATTATACATCTCCCGGCCATGCTTTGTACCACCGAAAGTGAACAGGATAAGTTGTTTTATGCCTTTTGCTGTATATTATTCTAAACCAGTGATTCTCAAATCATGGTATAGTATACTAGAAGCTGCCCAATGATACACAAGGGAGCACAAAAAAAAAAATAAAGCTGGGGAAAAAAGTGGCCCTTGGAAGAACCACTGACTGCACAGCAGCTAAACCTGGGTCTTCATTGTTGGCTGCACTTCAGTCTCACCCATCTACTTCATAGTGCTCCTGCTAAGAGATATTTCTCTTGTCTCTACCAACAGGCACTGCTTTCCTTTTCTGTGTCTACACCAATTCAAAGCCTCCCCCTTTCAACATTTCTACAAAAGCAGTCTGCAAAGAATCTCATTCTTTCTTCAGGTCTGCTGACAGTGCAATGTATTAACTTTATTGGATCTACCATCATTTTTAGAATAGTTTGAAAATGAATGATTAACAAAGAAGAATGTTAATAATAAAATAAAGTATTTCATTTTAGTGCTTATTAATATTTAACAAGAATAAAAAGCTACTTTTTCAGAGCCCATGCAGCATCAGGGACAGTGCCTATGGATTGGCAGACCGGAGGGTGTGTTCCAACTACAGAGGGATCACACTACTCAGCCTACCTGGAAAAGTATATTTGGGGGTCCTGGAGAGGAGGGTCCGTCAGATAGTCGAACCTCGGATTCAGGAGGATCAGTGTTGTTTCCTTCCTGGTCATGGAACAGTGGACCAGCTCTACAACCTTAGCAGGGTCCTGGAGTGTGCATGGGAGTTTGCCCAACCAGTCTGCATGTATTTTGTGGACTTTGATCGACTGGTAAATTGAGTGCTTTGCCTCAAAAGGCATTCAACTGTGTCCCTCGGGGAATCCTGTGGGGGGGGTACTGGGCCCCCTGATAAGGGCTGTTCGGTCCTTGTACAACTGGTGTCACAGCTTGGTCCGCATTGCCGGCAGTAATTCAAACCCGTTTCCAGTGAGAGTTGGACTCCGCCAGGGCTGCCCTTTGTCACCAATTCTGTTCATAACTTATGGACAAAACATTTAGGTGCAGCCAGGGTGTTGAGGGGGTCTGGTTTGGTGGACTCAGGATTTGGTCACTGCTTTTTGCAGATAATGTCCTGATTGCTATATCAGGCCATGATCTTCAGCTCTCTCTGGATCGGTTCGAAGCCGAGTGTGAAGCAGCTGGGATGGGAATCAGCACCTCCCAATCCGAGACCATGGTCCTCAGTTGGAAAAGGGTGGAGTGCCCTCTCAGGGCTGGGAGTGAGATCCTGCTCCAAGTAGAGGAGTTCAAGTATCTTGGTGTCTCGGGGGAGCATGAGATCGACAGGAGGATCGTGCGGCGTCTGCAGTGATGCGGGCTCTACATCGGTCTGTCGTGGTGAAAAAGGAGCAGAGTCATAAGGCAAAGCACTCAATTTACCAGTCGATCTATGTTCCTACTCTCACCTACTGTATGGTCATGAACTATGGGTAGTGACCGAAAGAATGAGATCGTGAATACAAGCAGCTGAAATGAGTTTCCTCTGCAGGGTGTCTGGGCTTTCCCTTAAAACTAAAATTACCAGAGCCTACGAGAAAACTCGTGAAATCTGGCCCACCTTAAAGCATCTTTTGTCCTGTAAATGTGTTGATAACAGCAAACAGCCTGCTAGCCACCGCAGTTCAATTCACAAAGAAGTTTCTCAGTGCTCAGTGTTTATCTTCGAGTGAAGTGCTGCAGCTTTATAGGGTAAAAAGATTCAAATTCAAATTTGCCTTTTACTTTTACATGCAGACAATTTCCTGTTAGATTGGCGTTTGCAATGACAATTAATAAGGCACAGGGCCAAACTTTCAAAAAGATATGTCTGTATCTGCCAAAACTTGTTTTCAGTCACGGACAATTGGATGTTGCTCTCTACAGAGTGCCATCTTTTCATTCACTGACAGTTGTATCCTCAAACCCTCCTCATTTGGACAACTGTGTCTTTCAGGAAGTGTTCACACATCAATAAATAATTATCCGGCGTATGCTACAAGGCTGTGGAGTCGGTAGATAAATGCTCCGACTCCTCAGTTTCTAAATCTTCCGACTCCGACTCCTCTGTATGTATATACTATGCTAATGTATTTTCTACATCCATTGAAGGAAAGGAAGGCAACATACATGTCATTTCACCACAGAACTACTGGCTAGGAAGCCAACACTCTACTATAATGCCAGATTAAAGAAACACAATGAAAACAAGGTTTTGTTTATTTTTTTTTTTAAACAAGTGTCTGGATAGTAATAGCAGGCATAAAAATCAGGAACAGGAAATGTATTAGTTCAAAAATACAAACCACATTCTTTGGTAGTTTTAACTTTTAAAACAAAAAAAAAGCTTAACTATATGAACTAAAAACAATATCTGGAAAACCTATATTAAACTTGGAATACAGTTATAGTTAAAGGAAATCATGAATCATGTTTGAATCCCATAGTCAGGTTTAAAGTTTAAGTTTATTCCCTTCACTTATACAAGTGTCTCTAGTCCTGCAAAAAACATTTACCTAATTATCAGCGAGAGTTAAGGCCCCCAAATACGCAGCGATCCGTGGCTGATTTTGCCACCGACCGATGTGCATGTACAATTGCGGCAATTGATTGGCGGCCGCAGATTGCGGGTGTCCACATGGACGGGCAGATCCAGCTTGCCGAAAATCTCGACCACCGCCCCCATCCAAAGTAATGTGATGCCTCTGTCTGCTGCAGTGGCTGTCTCCTCTGTCAGCCAGCCGGAAGTTTAGTGCATTGTGTCACTCACCGGACAGCTGATGAGCAGAAGGAGCCTCTGCTGGAGACAGGTAGGGAGATCTGTGTTCTCGGCTCCTTCGGCCCCCTTCGAAGAGGAGCCGACAAAGCTGAGAACACACCAGATGATTTTTCAGGCGTTTGACACGTGATGACTCGTTAAACGGCCGAAAAATCGGCAGTGCATCTGTAAATGTATGGGGGGCTTTAGGCTAGGTTCACAGTTCCCTGTAACAGTGGAACACGACACAATGGAAAGCGGTGCCACACCTTACCTGTGCATTACATCCCATATAGTGACGCATACAGTCAATGAAAAGCATGCTTCATGCTTGACATGTTCGTTTTGCGGTAACATTATGTATGCACTGCATGCATTGGGCTTTATTCTTACAGCAGAGAAGTGGTTCATTATGACTGTTTGTGAATTGGGACATTTCAACTTACTTTTTTAATTCCCATTTAAATTTAGTAGGAGTCGGTTAACTTTTTGCCGACTCCCGACTCCGGGTACCCAAAATTGTCTCCGACTCCGACTCCACAGCCCTGGTATGCTACACCGCGGGTTGGCTAGTGTGAAATAAACACTTTCACAAAAGGTACAGGTATAACAAAACGTGCACTTTTACTCAAGAATTTAACTGAAGAAAAATGAAAGCAGGTTACGGTAGGCGGTTGATACAACAGCTTGTGTTGTGCAATGCTAAGAACTGCTGCCCTCCAATCAAGTTTTTTTTCAGTTTTATTCTCTCACTCACGTTCAAGCTTCCACACACCAAGTGCCTGATCTGATGCCATTTTCAAACAAAGACATGGTACCATCTTGTTTTGCTACACCCTCTCTATTTGAAAACCATGTCAGATCTCGTGCGCGAACGAGACTGGGAAAACTGTGGATGTGGATGTGAGTGTTGTGAGAGACTGAGAATGACTGTGGATGTGAATTTTTTTTATTCAGTTTTGTTCTTGAGTGTTCCTGCTCACGCTGAATTAGTATATGCCTTCTAATCCATAATATCAAAGCCGCACTGACAAAATAAAGAGAGACTTAGGTATATATGGCATTTGGAATAGTTCATATTATAACCTGTATTGTACACTTCGGATAACGTTGTTGCACTAATGCAACATTATATTCATTTGCATACCTTTATGCAGTTGTAATCATGACGTGACTGTATAACGTGTGAAGCCTGAAGTCCAAATATCAAATTAACACTTTCACAAAAGGTACAAGTATAACGAAACAAGTACACTTTTATTCAAGAACATAAACGAAGAAAAAAGAAAGCAGGTTACGGTAGGCAGATGATACGACAGTTTGCGTGGTACAATGCTAAGAACTGCTGCCTGTCCAATCAAGAGCTTCCGGGATGGATGCTGGCAGCTTCTCAAGTTTATCGTTTTGAGAGAGATGCTCTTATTTTTAATATTATACAATATAAACATACATTTTATTTGCGTCTGTAACAGCCGCTGTAAATGTATAGTACTTGTCAAAGTTAGCGTCCTATTTTTAGTTTTATTCTCTCACTCACGATCACGCTCCCAGAACACCTCCCTACCCCCGCCAAACCCCGATCGGATGCTGTTTTACAGGGAATTCTCAGATGTGGTGGGATAAAAGCTGACACAAACGTGGATGAACCAGTTTTCTTTCATAAAATATTGGTAACTGGATGACTTCCGGCTATTTTAGTGAGGACTTGCATACTGCAGACACAGCATAAAAGAGACAATGTTTTCTGTTGTACTTGCACCATTTTAACCAGAAGATGGCATCTGGAAGTAACTGACCACACTTACAGAAAACTATGGGATGCACTTTCACAAATGTTTAACAAGCTTTGCAAATGCACATTCTTTAAGGCTCTGTGTGAATGCACTAGTTTGGCCAGAAATAGTACATAGTACCATACAGGGATCTTCCTTTGATTGTGTTCCTTTTTCATTTTTGAGTCCCTACCCACCGGAAGAGTTTGCTACATTAAAGATCCACAGATATAAATCTGTACCCGGTTGAACAGTTTATGAATTCTTTGAATTTTTTTTAATATAATGAGCTTGGATGCGATCTCCAAGCATGGACTACGGAAAGTATTTGCAGTTGGTGGACCGTGACTTCAAAGTAGTGTAGAAAACCAACACCTTAGCCTTATTCAGCAGATCAAGTGCTCACCTGTGCACACCCTGTGAAATCACCTTGTTTTAAATATAGTTTTATTATCTTTTAATATCCATTACACATTTGGAACACTGCTATGACAGACTTCTGTCACACTTGACTACTGCATGATATCAAAACATCAATAACAATGTTTGAGTACTTACTAACATTATAAAATTATAACATAACATGCTCAAACCTGCTTAACACTAAAATTACCAGAGCCACCTTAAAACGCTTTGTACCTCTCCGTTAGCGTCTTTTGTCCTGTAAATGTGTGGATAAGCAGCAAACAGCCAGCAGCCTGCTATCACATCCCCCAACCCCGCACAATTTTCTCAGCTCAAGTCTGTTTACCGACAGATGGTTCTACATGGGAATGCTCAAATTTAGTTGGGATCATGAAAAACGTTTCTGTTGTAACGACGTGTTTACATAGATCGTTGTAGACACTGAACACACATGAAATGCAAGTGTTCCAAATAACGATATAGTATTTATAAAAGGTGTCATTTTGCTTGACCTCTCACTCTATAAAACACTAAGCAACTGACACACAGGTAAACAGACTTGAGCTGAGAAAACTGTGCTTTTGATAGCAGGCTGCTTGCTGTTTGCTGCTTATCAACACATTTAAAGGACATAAAATGCTGATGAAGAGGTGCAAAGTGTTTTAAGGTGTGACAGATCTACAAGTTTTTTCGTAGACTCTGGCTTTCATGAAAATACCCACAGAGACATTTTGGAATTACCAATTAACCTATTTTGCAATAAAAATCTGAAGAGGTCAGGAAACTCCACACAGACGTCAAACCTAGCACGCCGACACTGTAAGGCAGCCATACCTCCAACTTCAGTCTTTATGATTATTATTTATTCAGCAAAAGCCTTTATCTAAGGGAACTTGAAACTAAA
This sequence comes from Polypterus senegalus, assembly GCF_016835505.1. Lineage (NCBI taxonomy): Eukaryota > Metazoa > Chordata > Cladistia > Polypteriformes > Polypteridae > Polypterus > Polypterus senegalus. The sequence continues at coordinate 22,357 of NW_024385174.1, forward strand.
AATGACACATGCAATACTATTTAATCATAAACATATAAAATTAGCCAAAGAGTCTGGCTAAGAGAAAGAAAGTATTTTAAAATGTAATCATAATTTGTTATGAGACTTAACTCACAAGTAAGGTTACAACCACTTTAAGTTGTTACATGCCAAAGAGTAGTAAAGGGAAAAGGTAACAGGTAGCAATACTTAGGTTTAAATAATTTAAACAGTTTGCATTCAATTTAATTTTAACATTGATCTGGCAAAAATGTGAGTGTTGGCAAAACTATGAAAAAGTAAAACTGAGTCCAACATACCAGGACTCAGTCAGTTGTGTGTTGATTCTATAGTATGACCTGCTGTGCTGAAATTGCATTAACTACTAGCTCTTGCTGTGGCAATACAAAGAATTGACTCTGCAAAATTGTACAGAGGAAAGAAAATTGTTTGCTGCCTTTCTTGAGGGGGAAATTTGTATAAGCAAAAGACCACACTGCTGTCAATTTGGCTACTGTTTTTAGAGACTTTTTTTGTTATTATATTGCATTTAGTCATAACATTAACTTGAACCCACCCAACCTAATCAGAGTACTTTATTTGTGACTTAAACACAACAGAACCAACAAGTGTGTGTCAACAGGTACATCACTAACTAGAATCCACAGAGTGGATGTGGCTCTGATGAACTGAGGCAGAAGAGATAATCACATCCCAAGCACATGCAGATATGGTTGAGTGACGAGACAAATTAGTTCAGTCCAAGTGTGTGCATGCTAAAGCAGTGGTCCCCAACCTTTTTGACACCAAGGACCGCTTTCCTAGAAGCAAATTTTTCCAGGGACAAGTTTTATACACAATTTAAATTACATTTCTATTATTATTATTAAGTTATAATATCGTAAGAGAAATTATACAGCTTACCATAATGCAGAATCAGTGTGAGCCCTGAACTTGTTTTCCTGCAACCAGAAGATTCCATCTGGGGACGATGGAAGACAGTGACACGCCAAGTGTGTTGCTTATGTTCAGTTTACTCTGTAATCTCGTTTTGGTTGCTGTCACTGCACTAAACACTTCCTCACAAAGATAGGATGTTGGAAATGGAAGCAGCTTCAATAGTTTCTTTCGTGTTAATTTTAATATCCTCCTGCCTACAAGTTATGCTGACGAGAATTTTTCTCAGCATTTCCTTGCAATAACACTTTCAGGGTGCGAATGATGCCCAAACCCAATGGCTGTAGCACTGCTGTGCATTTGGGTGGGAGGAATTTAATGCGAACATTATCTGAATGTGAAAGTATGTTGTGGGCAGCACAGTTATCAATCAGAAGTCAATCATCCTCCTCTTCTTCTTAATATTCTGAGGTTTCTGAACTATTTTGTAATCCCCAATACGGGAACGTCACACTGAAGAGCATTGCAAAACGAGATTGTAGCCAGCATCTGTGTAAGATTGTTTGTACCCATTGCCGGGGCAAGGAAACAGCAGGCTCACAGTGTGTTGTCCTGTTGACAGAGGTCCCAAGAGAGTTTAAAAACCACACATTTTCTTGGATGAGTGCCGCATTAATAGGAATATTTCTTGAAGGAGCATCACTGAATCACATAAAAACGGCTTTTTCATGCCGTCTTCAAATGCAGCAGTTCGCATACGTTTGCAACCCGAGATTTGTCTTCTTTTTTGCAAATAACAAAGACATATGCATTGCATTTGTCATTCCAACAGATTGCACATCACAAACATTAACACTGTTATCACTTTTTCGTGTCGGCCATTTCTATAGAAGGGTGACAATGAGTTAAATTCTGATGGATGTTTTTCAAATGTTGATAAGCAATAAGCAAAAGGTATCACTGAAAACCACAGAAAACAAAAACAGCAAAAAAACAAAAAAAAGTACGAAGAAAGTTTGAAGAAAGAACATTTTTTTTTCCAATGTTTCTGTTTGGGGATCGTTGTGCAAATGTGCACAACTGAGCTGCAACCACAGAACTAACTGCTCTGTGGATGATTCATTCAAGCATTTCAAGGTCACCGCTGTAATGAAAGTATCTGCTGCTGAATGTACTTCATAGTAGCAAGATTTCTATAGACTCGTGTCATATGGGGAAACTGGCAGAACCATAAAAATACTTAGTTGTAATACTCTCTCACCTCTCTGCGCTGCTGCAAAGCCCCGCCTGTCTACTGTTCTGATAAGTGCCTTCAGTTAAGGGGCAGCCTTTTTGCTGTGGCCCTTCACCGAGTGAGTCTCGCAGACCGGTAGTGGGCCGCAGACCAGGGGTTGGGGATCCCTGTGCTAAAGGAAGGACTTGCATACTGTCCAGGTTTGTATTCAATTCTTTATTTGATATTGATAGAAAAGCTCAAACAATTGATCACCCCTTCTCCAACTGACTCTGGAGGTTTACATCAACTTATCCAAAATGGTACTCCATGTTCAATACCTGGGTCACTACAAGATGGGCCCATTCTCTCTTTCACTGGTTACAATGATGATCCTCTCACCCTTCTATCATTTCTAACCTTAATTTTTGACCTCCATTTTCTCCCTGGGCTAAGATGTTAAAAAGTACATAATTTATTTATACATGTAATTTACTTATGTAATATAAATGTATGGGCTAAGACTTTAGATGTTGGTGCTGTGCTGATTGACCCATTTCCCCCATTAAGTGCTCCAGGGCCGTACATCCTCACTACACACACACACAGAGACATGCCTACAACTGATAAATGGGAGCTGTTCTATTTTAAAACTCAATAGAAACATAACATATGGTTGATAGAAAGTTGCTTAAACTCATTCCATCTGCGTTTTGACAGACAACACTAAAAGCCAAAGATAATGAGAATAGTTCCACGCAAAATGAATCAAGTGGCTGGAATAGAGTTACAGCCATGTCACATAGGTTGACGTATATATACATACACACAGACACAGTATATATTATATATATATATATATATATATATATATACACACACACATACACTAGCAAAACACCAGGCCCAGGCGAAGAACTGCCTTAAAATTTTTATTAAAAAGAAAATTAAATCTTTTTAAACTGAGGGAAAATATACCAATAATTATTTGTTAAGGATCTCTTTGTATACCACATTGAGTTCAGCCCTCCGGTTGTAATATGACCAAGCTGTGCGAGGAGCTTACTCTTGAGCATGCAATGTACAGTTGGCCATTTGAACAGTAATCTAGTTTCAAATCTCACAGCTTGGATTGCTGCTGTCATAATCGGTTTGAGTTTCATGGTTTGTTTCAATTACGACAGTATTTGTAGGACTTGTGTTGAAGAGACATTTGGCATCTGTCAAGCGTTGTAAGTATACAACCGGTTTCATCGATAACTTCACATCCAGCTTTTGAGAATTTAAACATTCATAAACATCAAAGTGTCCGCTACTGAAATCGTCACCTGTCAATCTAAGATGTTTAAGAGGCATTGGCGGTTGGCGAAAGGTGTAAAATATTTGGCCATTTCGGTACACTTGAAAGCGACAACCGAACAATTCAGCGGCAGCCATCAACTCACATGCAGATGCATAGGTGAAGGGCTTAAGCATTTCACTCTTAGAGTGCTCCTGTGTAGTATAATTATCTCCTGTACTGTCATCAGTCCACACCTTGAACCTTATATAGGCAGGCAGCCAACAACGTGGGAGGCGTTGGGATGGGGGACCCAACGCCGCCTCACACGGTGACTGAGCTGCAGGCTATGGACGTATATATGTACGCAAGTAGGATTCAGTTAGCGTTGGGAACCCGCGTACCAAATTTCTTGAAGATGGGCCCATAAGTAGCAAAGTCCGTTGAAAAGTTCAATATGGCGGCCGGCAGTGGCATCATACCAGCGAAATAAGTACCAAATTTCAGCTTTCTACCTACATGGGAAGTTGAAGAATTAGTGACGTTGGAAAGTTCAATATGGCGGCTGACAGTGGCGCCATACCACGAAATAAGTACGTACATTGGTTTTGGTTAGTGCAGGGAAGCCGCCTATCAAATTTCGTGAAGAAGATGGGGCCATGAATAAGAAAGTTCAACATGGCGGACGTTGTCGACCGTTAGGACCATTACGCGTAGAATTTCGAAATGAAACCTGCTTAACTTTTGTAAATAAGCTGTAAGGAATGAGCCTGCCAAATTTCAGCCTTCTACCTACACGGGAAGTTGGAGAATTAGTGATGAGTGTGTGAGTGAGGGCTTTGCCTTTATATATATACTAGCAAAATACCTGCGCTTCCCAGCGGCAAAGTACTGCCTTAAAATTTTTATTAAGAAGAAAATTAAATCTTTTTAAACTGAGGGAAAATAAACCAATAATTATTTGTTAAGGATCTCTTTGTATACCACATTGTGAGTTCGCCCTCCGGTTGTAATATGACCAAGATATGCTGAGCTTACTCTTGAGCATGCAACGTACAGTTGGCCATGTGAACAGTAATCTTGTTTTATATCTCCAGGGCTCTAGACTAACTTTTTGCACTGGTTGCACTGGTACTCCTAACTTTTTTTCTTAGGTGCACCAGCACAAAAGTTAGGTGCACCAAAATTTTCAACCGCATCACATTTAACACCACAGTTTTACACGTTCACTTTATTTATTTGTTTTTTTTTTGTTTTTTTAAATCGCTATCCATATAGGCAATATTGACTTGTAAATGATTAACTAACAATCTGGTCAATATAAAGCTCTTTATTTGAAGGCAAGCACAATTCTACAAGAAAGGTAACTTACTGAAAAAGTGTTGGTGCTTAAAGTGCTTTACTGAGCTGAAATTTAAACTTATAAAATCTCAAGATAAATTAACTAAAAAGAAAATCTAAATTAAGTGTTTGAAGGGCTTCAAACTGAACATCTCATGGCTCAATGTCTTATGGACTATCCTCCATTGCAGTCACATGCCCCTCGGATGACCAACTCCTGTAGTTTGGCCTTCTTGATCTTTGGCCTTGACTAAACCAGCTGGCCACACTCTCTCTAGCATCAAAATCTTCCAGACTTGGGCATGAGCATGCTCGACCTCAATGTGTCCAATAAGTATATTCACCGGTCTTCCTCTCCCATAGAATACGACCGTACACAATGACGCATTCCTTTGTGGCGATATCTGTGTCTCCGTCGATCAGGAATGCCATATGCGCACTGTTCGCAATTTGCACAGACGTCTTTTTTTTCAATGTATCTGCGATGACTCCTATAAATTGGGCGCACGCGAAATCATTGCTGTACGTCAGGTTTACGCTCAAGCCATTTTTCTACATAAGAATTATTTCGGACTTGAATTTAGTGAAGGGAAGTTCTTCTTTTGCAATATTGTAGGCAACGTTAAACTTAATTATCATCTCGGCCTCGTCTGATGATCTGTTTGCTACTGCCTGCCGCTGAAAGGCAGCGGGGAGAGGGGACACTTGAGCAGTGCATTTATCGCAGCATGTAATGTGTTTTATAGATGCATTGTGCTTTTTCAGCGTTTCAATTCTAAATGTATTAGAACCAGTCACAAATGCACTACTGCCGGCCATGGTCTTCCCACACTCTTTACAGTAAATACAGTGCATTATATTATCGGCTTTACTGTATCTTAGCCAGGGAAACTGGTCAAGCCACTCTTTTCGAAATGTATACACTTTACCCCATTTAATTTCAGTGGGCTCGGACTCGATCGTAAGTGGCTCATTATCTAATGCCGTCTCCGGACCAGGGCTTGCTATAACTTGGGAGGTTGATGGCTCCGTGTCAGAGCATTGGTTATGATTTTCGGACGGATCAGGCCCTAACTTAACATTCTTAACGAAAAAGCTGTCAATCGTTCTTTTCATCTCTCTCTCATAATCGGCTACATCCACTGTTTACCTGATGGGCTACTCACCTCTCTCTGTCTGACTGCATCAAATGCATTTTCAAGCGATACACACATTACAGGAATATCTGGACCACGCCAGTCAGGGCGGGATTCGCCCTTCACTATCTCTAATTGGCAGACCACGATATGGGCCTAATGTGTCTGTTGTTGAACAACAGGGAGACTAAGAGTCACGGAGTTTCGTTTTTTTTCCCCCTCGAATGGCTGGTCGCACCGGTGCAACCTTCGATTTGTTTTAGTCGCACCATTGAAATTATGTTGCGATGCACCAAATTGGTACTGTAGAGCCCTGATTTCACAGCTTGGATTGCTGCTGTCATAATCAGTTTGAGTTCCATGGTTTGTTTCAATTACAACAGTATTTGCAGGACTTGTGTTGAAGCGACAGTCGGCATCTGTCAAGTGTTTTAAGCATACAACCGAGTTCATCGATAACTTCACATCCAGCTTTTGAGAGTTTAAACATTCATAAACATCAAAGTGTCCACTACTGAAATCGTCACCTGTGAGTGTAAGATGTTTAAGAGGCACTGGCAGTTGTCGAAAGGTGTAAAATATTTGGCCATTTCGGTACACTTGAAAGCGACAACCGAACAATTCAGCAGCAGCCATCAACTCACATGCAGAACCATAGGTGAAGGGCTTAAGCATTTCACTCTTCTAGTGCTCCTGTGTAGTATAGTTATCTCCTGTACCATAGTTATCTCCTGTACCATCATCAGTCCACACCTTGAACCTGTCCCAGTCATTCAATACATAAGACACAATGTTACTCCGGATATCAAGAGTGAGCCTGATATGGCCTTGCAATATGTAACAAAGAGAATGGAAAAGGCAGGTGCCATCTCCGGGCATGGAAACCACTCGGTAAGTGACAGTTCTTTGATCGATGGTGATCACCTCGATAGACATGTTAATGGTGGTACGGTTGGAATGATAAAGGAAATGGATACCTGAACAATGTAAAGTAAGGCTAAAATACCTAAACAATAACTATAATCGTAATAAACGAACAATAAAACAGCGGAGAAGCCGTGGATTAAATAAAAAGGCTGTAGTTCTCAGCAGGGAGACGTGAAACCCGTGGCAAAGCAAGGAAGGGAATGTAGAAACCGGAGCGACGGACGGCCTTATATAGGCAGGCAGCCAACAACGTGGGAAACGTTGGGACGGAGGACCCAACGCCGCCTCACACGGTGACTGAGCTGCAGGCTATGGATGTATATATGCATGTTAAGTAGGATTCAGTTAGCATTGGGAACCCGCATACCAAATTTCTTGAAGATGGGCCCATAAGTAACAAAGACCGTTGAAAACTTCAATATGGCGGCAGACAGTTGCATCATACCACCGAAATAAGTACATTACATTGGTTTTGGTTAGCGAGCAAACGCCAACCAAATTTCATGAAGATATAGATATAAAAGTTGAACATGGCGGATGTTGTCGACCGTTATGACAGTTACGTGTAGAATTTCGAAATGAAACCTACTTAAGTTTTGTAAGTAAGCTGTAAGGAATAAGCCTGCCAAATTTCAGCCTTCTATTTACACGGGAAGTTGGAGAATTAGTGATGAGTGAGTGAGGGCTTTGCCAGATAGCTAGATAGCTAGATATCACTGTTACTGAAGAAGACACCCCAAGGCTTAAAAGACGTGGACATTGTTGAAAAGAAGGGTCAGAGGAATTCAGATGTATGGAGATATTATGGCTACTTAAAAATTCTGACAAGAAGCAGAGTAATACCAATAATCTTTTGTACCATTTGAAGCAGTGCTATCCTTTTTAGAGCATGCATAATGCAGACTTTACAGTCCCAGACCAAAGCAAGCACGGTACTTTCATTTTGCATTGGAGCATAAGTTGACCACAACTGAGTAAATGTTAATTTTGTTTATGTTCTCCTTTGCTTACATTTGAAAGTTGCTCGAATTTGTAACTGAGGACAGATATACAATGTTTTATAACTACTTATTGATGAGGTTTGCTTCCCAGCCATTTAAAACATTATTTGGAACTGACCAAAGAATTTAGTTTGTGTTCTCCTGTACAAGTTGAAAGCTTTAACACTTTAGTTTTAGATTTTAGAATTAAGATTTTATTTTATTTGGAATTGACCAACAAATTTAGTGTGCTCTCTTATAAGCTTTTAACTGGTCAGAATTAGACATTTTTATTTTGTGTTACCCATTTTATCCATCAATCCATTATCTATATATTTAGTTGTACATTTTAGTTGTGTTCTCCTGTAGCGTGGAGCTTTTGACTCAGCAGAATTAAGATTTTAGTTTATTATAGCTACCTATTTTATTTATTTGAAATACAGTTGTATAATATTCTACAGTTTATTTGTCATGTTCAAATTCTGACAGAAAATATTTAAGCCAAAATTAAACTTATGATATCTTCATATATCACTTAGGAGTAAAAGGAACCTTTAAACTTGACAGAAACAGTGATTTAATTTATATTGTTAAATATATCACTATCAACGGATATGAAAAAATTATAAATTTTTTCCCACATCACTAAGCTTTACTATGAATATATGTAAAAAGTGGCACCCTGTCTGGGAATTGTGCTGCCTTGTACCCAATGAATGCTGGGAAGAATACAACTGCCCTGACTCTATCAAGATAGGCAAGGATGGATGAATATACAATGAAATACTACTAATAGTTTGTTCGACCATACTAGGGTTTAAGAAAAAGATATGCTTTTAAAACCTGGTATCAAACAATAATACAAAGTGCAACTGTAAAATGTGCAGTATCTGACTAAATTCAAACATTAAAAATGATTCCTACCTTGTAGGCTTGGGCGGCAAAACAGTAATATGGTATCCCGCGGGATCTAAAAATAGCAACGGTGTCAGTTTCAATACCGTTATACGTCATAAAACAATGCACTTATATAGGAGACAAGGATTAAAATATTAAATATAATTTATTTAATGCCTAAAATCGTATCGCGATGCGTGGTTGTCATCACGTGACAGTGTGGAGGAGGAGAGAGGTGGGGAAAGATGGCGAGTCGGCGCACCAAGTGACCTGGTCTCGAAAAAGAACACAATTTCTGCAGTTTGGCAGTATTTCGGGTTTTGGCCGAACGAAGGGAGAGGCGGTAAATACGGACGAGGCAATTTGCAAATTGTGCAACAAAAAGGTGACGAGAGATGGAAATACCTCGAACCTAAGGTCGCATATACTGAAACCACCATCCACTCACTGCTGCGAGGATGGACCCGAGTTCACTCAGTGCAACAGTTTCAACTCCTCCCGATGCAGGACCAACAACATTTAGGTCCACCGCCAGTACGCAGCCGGCGATAATGGGGCCTTCAGGAAAGCAACAAAGTACAAAAGGGACAGTGTCCGTTGGAAAACCTGTACTGATGCAGTGACAAAATACTTGGCGAAGGAAATGGTCTCTTTCCACACAGTGGAAAAAAGTCCTTCTGGACATGGTAAAGGTCCTAGATGCCCAGTACGAGCTGCCTGGACGGAAATATTTCTCACAAACAGCCGTCCCACATTTATATAGTAAAGTTAGAGACAATGTTCAAGTGCTGCTGTCAGCGTCACACAGTTATTCCTTAACAACTGACATGTGGTCGTCAGTTAACATGACACCATATATGTCTCTGACTGTCCATACTATTACACCTGACTGGAAACTTGAATCCAAATGCCTCCAAACTACGTATTTTCCTGAGAGTGATACAGCAGACAATCTTGCTGCTGCGCTCAGAGCTGCACTTCAGGAATGGCAACTTGACGAGAAAAACTTTCAGCCATAACCACTGACAACGCTGCCAACATTCATGCCGCAATCAGGTCCCTGCATTGGCGCTGGCTATGCTGCTTCGGTCACAATCTAAACTTGGCTGTCACAAATGGATTGCATGACCAGAGGCAAAAACCGGCCCTCCGGACTATGCCGTAATATTGTGGGGCCTTTTCACACAGCTGGCAGCGTAAGCATGAACTCCACAAAAAGCAAGTGGACTTGGGACTCCCAAAACATAGTCTCATAACGGTAAGCATAAAACGTGCAGAGAGTTCATCAGGGGCAGGGGTTCAAATATAAAAAAGGGATATATATAGAGATAGATAGATATATATATATATATATATATATATATATATATATATATATATATATATATATATATATATATATATATATATATATATATATATATATATATATATATATATATATATATAGATATATATATATATATATATATATAGATAGATATATAGATATATATATATATATATATATATATAGATAGATATATATATGCTTTGCATCATAAATTATATTGAAAAGTAGGCTATATTAAAATAGAAAACCATTTTTTCAATTGTAATTTTTTTCCTGTATTTTTTTATCAAGTAAATGCAGGCTTGATGGGCATAAGGGACTTATTTAGCCTAAAATAAATGTGCATGCAAATTTGACCAAGTGGAATAATATCGTTAATGGACTTATTTATTTATGCATTCATTCGCTTTATTTAGGCCTATTTATTCATTCATTAGTTTATTACGAATGAATTGCTAAATAAAACGAATTTCGTTTATTTATGCCTATTTATTCATTCATTCGTTTATTTAGGCCTATTCATTCATTTAATCATTTATTCATCATTCATTAATTAATTCATCCATCCATCCGTCCGTCGGCAGGACTGCGCAACTCGCTGGGGCTCCAAACTGGCAATGGTGAAGCGAATCCTCGAGCAGGCCCAAGCGATCAGACACGTCCTGTCTGATGACAGAAGGAGCAGCCTGTCCCTGACCTGGCAGAACATGGACGTCTTGAAAGCTGTTCACAAGCACTGAAACCAGTCAGTGACTTCACTGATATTTTGTCAGGAGAAAATTATGTGACCAGTTCCTGTATCCTCCCCATACTACAGCTCTGCAGGAACAATATGTTGGCTGCGTCAGAAAATGACCCCCAGCTAACAAAGTCAATCAAAACTGGAATTCTAACAAAGCTGGAGGCCCAGTATGAATCCAATTTAGAGTGCGCAAAATATTGCGAAAATGCACTTTCCTCGACCCTCGTTACCGTGGAGGATATGAGACGGATGACAACGCATTGGCTGAGACCAAGGCTGAATTACAGGCTGAGATCGTGAGCTTAGAGGCAGCAGGGTCAGTGGCCATCAGAGTGGAAGAGGGAGAGGAGCAACCTGCACCCTCACGAAAAAGATGACTTTGGGGTATGCTGCAAAAAATCTGATGCAATGGCAGGTCCCGTCGGCACCGTAGGGACGAGTCGAGCTGAAATAACAGCCTACTGTTTGGAGCCAGTTACTCATGAGCGAGGACCCACTTCTCTGGTGGAAAAATGCTGCGGTGTTTTCCCCAGATGTCGCGTAAGCACGAAAGTACCTGTGCGTCTGTGCCACAAGCACACCATCGAGGCGGGTTTTCAGCACGCGGTAAAGATGTCGGTCCTGGCGTGCCCTGTTAGAGCCAGACAAAGTAAACATGCTGGTTTTCTAGCGAGAAATCTTGAATAGATTGATGCCACTTGCCATTCGTTCCTTTTCGCACTGTATTTATTTTTATTTAATTGATTCAGGTATTTTTATTTGGTTTCGTTAAAACAATATTGGAAGAGCGGCGTTTTGTTTAGGACTATTGCTTTGCAATACTTTTATAATATGGATGATGTTTATGTTAATTCAACTCTGGTTGACTGTTCTGGGTCTAGTTGCACTTTTTTATAAGCTGCTCATCTTTGTTATTAAAAGTTGTTCAGCGGTGTGATTTAATTTAATTGATTTGTGCGACTCAGCGGAAAACTGTTCTGGATGTTTATGTTAATTTAATTCTGTTTGACTGTTGTATTTGCACTTTTTTATAAACTGCTATTTGTTGCTAATAAAATAGTTAATATTGTTCTGCATGTTGTTTTGTTATTGTTTCAGTATTAGTGTTTGATATTCAGTTTCTGAACGGTTTAGGCACAAGCCAACAGTTTGGTGGCGCTGTCTGAGCCTTACGTCACAATTTTTTATTATACACGTAATACCGTATACCGAGTAAAATAGGGAGGAGGTTTGGCGGTATCAAAATTTGGATACCGCTTAACCCTACTACCTTGTATATAGTTTTTAGGGTTTAGCAAATAACACACAGCAGTACAGTTTTGATTTTCATTTAGAAAAACAATGACCTGTCTGTTTCTACTTCTAACCTGTTACATAGTGTTATTGACTAAATTTTAACTGATGATACTTAGATGTTTGCGCGATTTCTGATGAGGGTGACATCTCACAGACAACTGTTGCCTGTCTTAATTTGGACTCAATGCTGGACTGCACATTCTATATAGCCAATGGACTCCCATCTTGAAGAATTGTCGTAAATCACTGTTCCTGGTGGAGAGTTTCCCCTTGCCTAAGGTGCCTGTTGCAAGGCATTTGACAAACTGTTCTTGACCACTTCCCATTATATACTGCGTTAACTCCCAACTCAGTGTGATCCAAATTTGGACAGTGAACCATAGTATAAGAAATGCTGCTTGAAGCAAACCACACTCCTGGCTGACAACCTGCACATGTACAATAAGATAGACTTGCCAGTTTTTGATGTTTCAATGTGAAAGATAAATGTTTAGAAGACAATCTGAAATTGCAAAAGTGGATATAAAGCTTTTTAAAACAAAACCTGCATTTTCAAATATATGAGTTAGTGTGGACAAATGAGGTTTGCATAATGCAAATTTGAGTATAACACTGAATGAATGATAGTATCCAAACTTGACATTCAACCTCATCCTGAATCAATTTAGAGCCACTGATGAATTTAACGTACACATGTTTAGGATATGGTAAGGTCTACTGCCTCACTTTTGCAGATTCAGAGTTCTAATCTCCACTGCACAATCACCCCTGTACACTTTCTCTATGTAGGATTTCCATTTGCTTCCTCACTCAAAAACATTGGCTAATTTGAATAGCGACTTTAAACTAGTTACTTGTAAATATGCAAAAAAAATCAACTTTAAAATCCAGGAATCTAGAAAAATACAATTATGGAGGTTATAATTATATACTCCTTTAAAACAGACAGAGACACTGGCACTTCACATGAAATTCACCTCAATATAGCGAGTGTGAAACAACAATGAGCTGGTACACATCTGAATGCTTCACTATAGGGTGTATCAGAATGGAAGAGCGACAAAACAAAGCTTCCTAACGATACAACACAATTAACTGTGAACTACCTTTTGCCAGTTTACATATTTTATCTTATGCGTTTGACATAACTAGTGCATTACAAGGTAACAGTTCATGCATATGACATAATAACATGTATGTATGTGAAACTATGTAGTACATAAAATTATGTCTAATACTTTATTCATATTAAATTTCATCTGCCACACATATGCCCATCTGGCGCAATTTCACAGACCCCTCATGGAAAAAAAAAAAAATACTACAGTTGAGGATAAATGGCATTACAAATGATGGGGCAGGTGGGGCTTGGATCTAAGCGTTTGAGCTCATTTGAAAGCATGTCTCCTCTTCTGCACGGTATATTTTCCAGAAGTGGTTTATTTAACAAAATTTTAGCAAAATTTGTGATGCTTGGAATATTGTGAACATACAACTAGATAGATGACCTTTGGATTATGCACAAGTAAGATATATAAAACATAAACACTGCTGTTGTTCAAGCTGTGCCTCCACTAGTGCTGGAACAATACTAAAAGTTTGACTTTGGCACTGAGACCAGCACCAATTACCAAAATGATTCTAAAACCAAGCAACAGGTAAAATCTCCTTCCTGCTCGCCACACAAGCGTGTACACTTCCCTGGTCTGATTTACCTCATTTACATCATGACTGATGTACTAATATAAAAAAAATATATTCTTCAAGGAGCTACCCTTCGAGTTAAAATCTTGTGGATATATGACAGAGTGCAATGTAAGTTGCCTGTATGCAACCATTGAGACTCGGTACTGAAAAATCAGCATAATGTTGTAATAGCACCATTTCAATAATTGGGTTTATGGTATTTTTACAGTACCAGTAAACCACACAATGCTGGTCTCCATTGGATAGGAAACAAAAATATATGTTTTTTGTGGTGTGTTTTAAAATATAGCAGAAAATTTTATAATTTTATGAAAATACTACCCTGACTGACTGACTGACTCACTCATCACTAATTCTCTAACTTCCGTGTAGGTAGAAGGCTGAAATATGGCGAGGCTCATTCCTTACAGCTTACTTATAAAAGTTAAGCGGGTTTCATTTCAAAATTCTATGCGTAATGGTCATAACTGAATCCTACTTATGTACATATATACAACCATAACCTGCAGCTCAGTCACCGTGTGGCGGAGTTGCGTCACCCATATCTGCTACCACATGGTTGGCTGCTTGCCTATATTGCATCCCCCATCACGCCGCCTCCGCGTGAGTGAGTGCCTGCCCATATAAGGCCGTCCATCAGCAGCAATCCAATGACATGCGCTGCCGCTAACAAGCGTTTGTCATGCCTAAGGCAATCTGATATTAGCGAGATACAAGTTTAGTGAGAAGACACAAGGTATAAACAAGACTTTTGATCACTTTGTAGCGGAGTTAAAATTGCTGGTGAAGGACTGTGCTTATGCAAAGCGAGATGAGATGGTCAGGGATAGAATAGTGTTTGGCACAAACTCAGCGAATGTGAGAGAAACTTTTAAGTGCCTGGTCTGAGGCTAACATTAAATAAACCGGATGAGATGCGAATAAAGCACAGGAAATCACAGCTAACAAGCCTTTGTAG
>NW_024385175.1:0-21956 GCF_016835505.1 Polypterus senegalus
TTAAAAATCTGTTGGAGTCCGGGTTTACTTAGTTCATTTCTTACACAGCGGTGCCATCTTCAGGGTGATGGAGGACAGTGCAACACTGTTTCATTCTTAAAACGAGAGGTCTGTTCCAGATACAGTATATGTATATATATATATATATATATATATATATATATATATATATATATATATATATATATATATACTAGCAAAATACCCGTGCTTCGCAGCGGTGAAATACTGTCTGAATATTTTTATTAATAAAAAGTAAACATTTTAGACTGAACGAAAATATGTCAAAAATTAATTGTTAAGGATCTCTCTGTATACCACGTTGTCAGTTCGGCCCTCTGGTTGTAATATGACTAAGCTGTGTGCTGAGCTCACTCTTGAGCATGCAACATACAGTTGGCCATGTGAAAAGCAATCCCGCCTCAAATCAATGCCACCCTTTTGTAGTGTTTGTCCCTGAGACTTATTAATTGTCATTGCGAAGCAGAGCCTTACTGGAAATTGAACGCGTTTGCATTGAAATGGGAGATTAGATGGTATAACGGGGATGCGAGGAATAAAAACTGTGTCACCTGAGGCACTGCCAGTAAATATAGTTGCTTCCAATTAGGTTGTTTTGTAGAGATGTGACCTGAAGTCTTGTGCCGTTACAAAGTTTCGGTGGTTGTAAGTTTCTGCTTCCTTGGCGAAGGTCAAACGAAAGAAGACACCGCGAGTGAACACAGAAGAGAACCCGTGGATTAAATAAAACCTACACAATAACTGTAACAATCGTAACAAATGAACAATAAAATAGAAGAGAACCCGTGAATTAAATAAAAAGGTTGCTTCATTGGCGAAGCAAGGAAAAAGGACTTTCTTATATATCGTTTGTTTATAAAACAGTGCAGAAGCTCTGAGAAAGCTGCTTCCTTCGCAAAGTAAGGAAACGACTGAAGAGACGGCGTGGACGCGGTAAGTGTTCGGCAAGGCAGCTGAAGCGTTGCATTATGGGATCTGTAGTTTATTGTGTTACCAGTGCTTCATATCCCCGGGCCATTAATAACAATAATACAGTATATAAAATGATCTCGCGGGCAGGATATAATTACACGCCGGGCCGGATGTTGCCTGCGCCCTTTGAGTTTGACACATATGGAGTAAATAGAACTTGAAAAGATATATTTTTGTACATCGAGCCCGCGTGCTATTGTGGTTTTGCTTGCATGCCTCAATAAGTCATCCTCCCCTCGCTCTTACTTTTTTAACGTTCATCTAATGAATACACTGAGTATGGCTTTACCAAAACAATCATTGATGGCGAATAAAGTATCCATTATTCGAGTATGTAGATCGGGATATATATATACATATATATATATACCCGTACGCAGCGGAGACGTAGTGTGTTAAAGAAGCTATAAAAAGAAAAGGGAACATTTTAAAATAACGTAACATGACTGTCAATATACAGTAATTGTTTTGTGAGTTTTACTGAGTGTTGCTGTCATCAAGGATTTGATTATCATTATTTCTTTCAATCAGGTTCGTATTTGTAGGATGTGTTGTGTTCAAGTTACATTCCGTGTTTGTCAATCGTTGTAAAGATGACAGGTTTCATTCATCGATTCGTTTCTTACTGCATCAATAAACAGCTCGCGTCTTCTTCTTTATCTGAGACCTGACACACTGCATGCACGGTTTTTTTTTTTTACACTGTCTTCCTTTAGCGGGACATTGACTTTTTCCACCGTGTGCTTTGTTTCCAAAGTAGCTGCACTTATGAATATGCTTGTATGTATCAGACGCTTCATATTTTTTGCTGCCTTTTCAATTGTGTAATTCGTTTTTTGTTCAGCGCTCTTTGGAACTGTTGCTATTTGTCTGTGCACTGCGTCAGTACATGCATCGAAGTTTCCCAGCTGTGCTGGTGCCAGGTCGTGCTATGTCCATAGCTGTATTTAATGTTACCGAAGTCCCGGCACTTAAAACTTTCTCTCGCAGTTTCGCTGAGTTTGTGCCAAACACCACCCTGACCATCTCATCTTCCTCTCCATAAGCACAGTCCTTCACCCGTGAATATTTACCCGTGGCAGTTTGCTATTGGATTGCCGCTGACGGGACGGCCTTATATGGGTAGGCACTAAATTACAAACGCCAGCGACAGCCTGTCTATGAACTTAATTTAAAGTTTAGGTTTACATCGTGCTTTGTTTCCGAAGTAGCAGAACTCATGAATATGGTAGTATATGTCACTCGCTCACTTCTTATTGTTTCGCTGCCTTCTCTATTATATAATGCATGTTTTCTTCAGCGCTTTTTGGGCCTCTTCCTGGTTTTCTACGTACTACGTGATTACGTGGGAGGCGTGATGATGTCACACGAAACTCCGCCCCCACGGGTTTCAAGCTCATCTCCATTACAGTAAATGGAGAAAAACAGCTTCCAGTTATGACCATTACACGTAGAATTTCGAAATGAAACCTGCCCAACTTTTGTAAGGAAGCTGTCTGGAATAACCCTACCAAATTTCAGCCGTCTACCTACACGGGAAGTTGGAGAATTAGTGATGAGTCAGTGAGTGAGTGAGTGAGTGAGGGCTTTGCCGTTTATTAGTATAGATATATATATATATATATACTCAGCAAAAAAAGAAACGTCCCTTTTTCAGGACTGTGTATTTCAACAATAATGTTTTAAAAATCCAAATAACTTTACAGATCTTCATTGTAAAGGGTTTAAACAATGTTTTCTAAGCATGTTCAATTAACCATAATCAATTAATTAACATGCACCTGTGGAATGGTCGTTAAGACCTTAACAGCTTACAGAAAGTAGGCATTTAAGGTCACAGTTCTAAAAGCGCAGGACACTAAAGAGACTTGTCTACCGACTGTGAAAAACACCCAAAGAAAGATGTCCAGGGTCCCTGCTCATCTGCGTGAACGTGCATTAGACATTCTGCAGGGAGGCATGAGGACTGCTGATGTGGCTAGGGCAATAAATTGTCATGTCCGCACTGTTGAGACGCCTAAGACAGCGCTACAGGGAGACAGGAAGGACAGCTGATCATCCTCGCAGTGGAAGACCACGTGTAACAACACCTGCACAGGATCGGTACATCCGAATATCACACCTGCGTGACAGGTACAGGATGGCCACAACTGCCCGAGTCACACCAGGAACACACAATCCCTCCATCAGTGCTCAGACTGTCCGCAATAGGCTGAGAGAGGCTGGACTGAGGGCTTGTAGGCCTGTTGTAAGGCAGGTCCTTACCAGACATCACCAGCAACAACGCCGCCTATGGGCACAAACCCACCTTTGCTGGACCAGACAGGAGTGGCAAAAAGTGCTCTTCACTGATGAGTCACGGTTTTGTCTCACCAGGGGTGATGGACAGATTTGTGTTTATCGTCGAAGGAATTGAGCACGTCTGGGACCTGTTGGATCGCAGGGTGAGGGCTAGGGCCATTCCACCCCAGAAATGTCCAGGAACTTACAGGTGCCTTGGTGGAAGAGTGGGGTAACATCTCACAGCAAGAACTGACAAATCTGGTCCAGTCCATGAGGAGGAGATGCACTGCAGTACTTCAAGCAGCTGGTGGCCACACCAGATACTGATTGGTACTTTTGATTTTGAGCCTCCCTTCATTCAGGGACACATTGTGAAACATTTTTAGTTATGTCTTATTGTGTTGACTCTTTTAGTGTTCATACAAATATTTACACATTAAGTTTACTGTAAGTAAAAACAGTTGAAAGTCAGAGGACGTTTCTTTTTTTGCTGAGTATATATACACTAGCAAAATACCTGCGCCTCGCAGCGGAGAAGTAGTGTGTTAAAGAAGTAATGAAAAAGAAAAGGAAACATTTTAATAATAATGTAACATGATTGACAATGTAATTGTTTTGTCATTGTCATGAGTGTTGCTGGCACATATATATATATATATATATATATATATATATATATATATATATATATATATATATATATATCTACATTATATATATATATATATATATATATCTACATTTATATATATTAGGGGTGGGATTCGATTAAAAAAATAATCTAATTAATTAGAGGCTTTGTAATTAATTAATCTTGATTAATCGCATGTTATCGCACAAGTAAATTTGCCCCAAAGCGCAAATGTTTTTTTTAATGTAAAAGGGTTTTAGTGGCCGACAGAATCAAATAATAGACATGGACATGAATATTGTAAACTCAAGCTCTTTTAGTTTCTGAAAAAAATGTTTTTAAACTGCATTTCAATTCAAAACAGAAACAAAAATATCATCCCTGGCTAAAATTGGGCAGACTTAAAAATAAAGTGGTATTTTAAGTACTTTAAGTACATTTTCAGA
The DNA here is from genome assembly GCF_016835505.1 of Polypterus senegalus. Taxonomy (NCBI): domain Eukaryota; kingdom Metazoa; phylum Chordata; class Cladistia; order Polypteriformes; family Polypteridae; genus Polypterus; species Polypterus senegalus. The sequence continues at coordinate 4,354 of NW_024385175.1, forward strand.
ATGGTATTGTCTTTAAATAAAAATAACTAAAATTTCAACATAAAGTGCAGTTTTTCTTCTTAAAAAAATAAGGCAGAAACATAAAAGGTAATTTGACCAGCTTCACCTTTAAACTCCGAGTAACCTTAGCCAAAATTATTTTGTACATTAGGCTAAAACAGTGTGATCATTGAACATTTTGTAATTAGATGTAATTAGAATTACTAACGGTCATGGAAGTCCAATGATCCCCAGTAAGAGCCACAAAGTCCGCTTTCTGTAATGCATCTAATTTTGCTTGCTTTTCAGTGTCATAAAGCTGTTGAATTTTACTTGAAATAGTCTCTCGGCATGGCAGTTGGAAAGTTGGATCACCTGACGCTAACTGTAGCACATTTTACAACCCCCTGTCTTCCACCACTGTTAGTGGTCCAGTCCAAAGCAATCCATTTTGCGAGAGAATTTGTAAGTTTGACCGATGTTGAGTTTCCTTTCACAGTCCAAAGACATGCAGGTTAGGTGGATTGGCGATTCTAAATTGGCCCTAGTGTATGCTTGGTGTGTGGGTGTGTTTGTGTGTGTCCTGCGGTGGGTTGGCACCCTGCCCAGGATTGGTTTCTGCCTTGTGCCCTGTGTTGGCTGGGATTGGCTCCAGCAGACCCCCGTGACCCTGTATTCGGATTCAGCGGGTTAGAATATGGATGGATGGATGGACCGATGTTGACTTACTAATTTAGGTCCTGAAGCGAGTCATTTCAGCAGGTTTGGGCTGCCGACACCTTTTGTTGGTACTCGAACTCATACTGCTAGTGCTAACAGCATACACAGTTTCTGTGCTTGCTGTAACATGTTTTGCATTTAGATGGTACCGTAAGGTTGAAGTGCTTCGGTGGTCTGCAAACTCCTTTTTGCACAGTTTGCACAAAACCACGCTTTTATCAAGGCTTTCATCGGGTAGTCTTATGAAATGAAATTTTCCTCCAATCAGTCCTAGCAACGCGCTTTCTTCAGACTCTTCCATTTTTGTAGCTCTGATGTGTGCATCAATGTAATCGATGTACCAGGAAATCATGCATTGATCAAAAGTTCCCCTTGCTTGGAATGCAAAGTGTGATTAAATGCGTTATTTTTTTAACGCGTTATGGAGCACATGCATCGAATCTTCTGAGCTGTGCTTGTGCTAAGAAAAGGAAACATTTTAAAAATAACGTAACATGATTGTCAATGTAACCTTTTTTAGGGTCTGTCCCTGAGACTTATTAATTGTCATTGCCAAGCAGAGCCTTACTGGAAATTGGTGGCATTTGAATTGAAATTGGAGATCAGAGAGATATAAAGGGGATGTGTGGAATACAAACTCTCTCCCCTGAGCAACCGCCAGTAAGAACAGTTGCCTTAATTAGGTTCTTTTGCAGACACGTGACCTGAAGTCTCGTGCTGCTACAAAGTCTCTGTGGCTGTAAGGTTTTCAGTAATATTAGTGATGTCCCAACCCTCAAAATTAGATTATGCTCAGTAGTGCCTGGAGGATTCAGAGTGAGGAGAAACTCTAGAGACACCGTGTGTATTAATTTATGGATTTTTCTGTATTTGGTGGCAGCGTCACAAAGTTACTTCTGCAAGACCGCGTTAGCTGCGGAGCTCAGCTCAGAGCGAAATGAGCTGAATGGGAGGGGACATGATGACGTCAGTCCCCCCCACAAACACAGTCTCTCGGAATTTGCATAAGCACAGTCCTTCATCAGCAATTTTAACTTAGTTACAAAGTGATCAAAACTCTCGTTTATACCCAGCGTCCTCTCATTAAACTTGTATCCCGCATTAGCCGTGGGCATGACAAACGCCATCGGCAGCCTGTCAATAAACTTAATTTAAACTTATGGTTTACACCGTGCTTTTTTTCCGCAGTAGCTGCACTTATGAATATGCTTGTATGCGTCACTCGCTCACTTCTTATTGTTTCACTGCCTTCTCAATTGTATAATGCATGTTTTCTTCAGCGCTCTTTGGGGCTCCTCCTTGTTTTCTACGTACTGCCTTCACAGTCAGTTCACGTGATTACGTGGGAGGCGTGACGATGCGACACACAACTCTGCCTCCCACGGCCATCACACTGCAGTCTATTACAGTATATGGTGAAAAAATAGGTTCCAGTTATGATCATTACACATAGAATTTCGAAATGAAACCTGCCCAACTTTTGTAAGGAAGCTGTAAGGAGTGAGCCTGCCAAATTTCAGCCTTCTACCTACACGGGAACTTGGAATAATTAGTGATGAGTGAGTGAGTCAGTCAGTGAGGGCTTTGCCTTTTATTAGTATATATATACTACGCCGAGGAGGGCTTGTGCCGCCTCCAGACCGCGAGGGGGCGTCCGTCCTGGTTATGTTGGGGGCCTCGGGTCAAGGGCATGGAAGCCCAGCCCTGTAGGGACCCGTGGCCACCGCCAGGCGGTGCCCAGGTGCCTGAGGAACCCTGGAGCCCAGCACTTCCGCCACACCAGGAAGTGTTGGGGGGAAGACGACAGGGGACACCCGGACGGCTTCCGGGTGCATAGTCGGCACTTCCGCCACACTGGGGTGTGGCTAGGACTGATTGCCGGGAAGCAGCTGGTGTCCATCCAGGTTCCCATAAAAGGGGCCGCCTCCCAGCAGTCGGGGCGTAAGTCGGGTGCAAGATAGACGGAGCTGGAGAGAGGACGGGAGGCGGCCAGGAGAAAGGCAGAGGAACTGTGTGGCCTGGACTTGGGGGAATCGGTGCTGGAGGCACTGGGGTTTGTGAGTGCACGAACATTGTAAATAACTTGTAAATAAACGTGTGTTGGGTGCAAAATATGATGTCTGTCTGCCTGTGTCTGGGCCAGTGTCCACAATATATATATAAATGATTTGGATACAATGAGAAATGATGAAAAATTACACCTTTTATTGGCTAACTGAACAGATTACAATATACAAACTTTCAAGGCATCTCCTTCTGCAGGGTAAGACTATAAAAATATGGAAAAGTATAATCTTTAAGTTGATGATTTGCATATATTTAAAGAGAATCATGAGCATATATGAAAATAAGCATCATATCCTGGTGCACATTAACATAGTGAGGGTTAAATCACAAAAAGTCCTGTGTCTGTATATTTAAATTTTTTTTTAGCAAGCTGGAAACCACCAATACTTCATAAGTCAAGGTCAGGTATGCAGGGAGGGGCTGATAGGCAACCCCACCACGTGTGGTGAACGTGAGCTGAGGAGTGGAAATAATGATGGCAGGTACTGGATGGGTGTAAGGGTGGGAGAGGGCCTGTCAAGTGGGCATGATGGACAGAACAGAGTGCTTTATTCATTAGCCTGGGAAATATTGGTGGAGCCAATCAGAGGCAGGACAAGACAGTGGAATGCTGGGAGTCAGATGAGGGGGCGGGTTGACAAAAAGTCCTTGGCCAGCTGAGTGCAGAAGGCTAAAAAAGGGGGATGTGGTGCTTGAGAGAAAGTGTGTCAGGGGGAGGTGTGCTGAATCTTTACTGTGCTGAGACCCCTCTGTGCTGCGTCCATTGAAGTTCATCAGCGAGAGAATTGACTCCAAGTGCAAGACCTGCCATTACTGCCTCGGATTAAAGACAGGGCTTTGAAAGCACAGGCAAAATTCCTGTAGGACATCACTGTCATTGAATCATTAGTAGTGCAGTCTGGAGAGGGGGAATCGAGGACGTGGTGTGAGTGAGCAGATAGAGGGAACAATAGATTACTGTAGAGCTATATACACATATATACAGATATATATTGTCACGCACGCGCGAGTAGGAGGCCGCGGATTGATTCGATAGCACCTGGGAAACCATTCGCGCCAGGGAATGGCGGGTATTAACTTTCTCCCTCTGCTTCCCCGTAGAAAGAAAGACCTTCCTGCACCATAGGCCTGGATTGACCGCAGTGCGATACTTCCGCCCTTCCTCCGCCATCTTGCCCTGACGTCATCCTTCCCATCCTCCCTTGCGGTCCTTCCCGGCATCCCTCCACTTCCGGCTCCTCCCCAATAAAATGGCGCGACGCCGGAGTCGGCGTCGCGTTATGAACTGTTTTGTTTATGCAAAGACCTGTTTTCTTTTTTCTGTACAATATACGGGGCCGGAAACCCCAACCCTTATTGCTGTCTCCTCGGTCCTTCACATCTGGCGTAGTCGGCAGGATAGAGAGATCCCGGAATGAGCGGAGGGACAGGACCTCAACACGTGCTGCAGGCGATGAATGACCAGCTCCAGGCGCTGCAGCTTGCGCAAGCCGCCACCACACGGGAGCTGGAGGCCACGAAGGCCAGGATAGTGGAAGCCCAACGGGCGAGACCAGACCCGCCCAGGCAGCCGCCTCCTCCTTTAGTCCCGATGGGCCCGTTCGGAGGACGCCGATGCCTACCTGGGCATGTTTGAGAGGACGGCCACCTCGAACGAGTGGCAGCGGTCCGAGGGGGCGTCCATCCTGGCGCCATACCTGAAGGGACCCGCGCTGCGGGCCTATTATGACCTCCCTGAGGAGGAGGCCGCTAATTACGACCTCCTCAAGCCCGAAATACTGGCCCGCTACGGCATTAGCCCGGGCCAGCAGGCGGCCGAATGGCGGAACTGGGTCTTTGACCCTGAAAAGCCCGCTCGCGCCCAGGCGTTCGAGTTCTGGGGCAAGATGGGCCGCTGGCTACGGCCAGAGGGCCCCACGGGCGGAAAGTGGTCGAGCGGGTGGCCTGTGAAGGCCTGGTCAATGCGATGCCCAGTTCCCTCGCCCAGCAGGTCCGGGACACGCCTATCAGAACATGTCGGGCCTCCTCGACGCCCTGGAGCGCCAGTTGGCGGTCCTCCGACTTGGGGGGTCAGAAAAGCCTGCTCGCGGGAACCGGCAGGGACGGGCGGCCACCCCCGAGCCCCCTCGACGCGCTGCAGAAGCGCCAGCCAGAGCCAGAGAGAGGCGGGTCCGCGCTGTTTCAAGTGTGGCGAGACCGGTCACCTGCTGCCAAACTGCCCCATCACACGCCCGGAGCCTATGGACTGCAGCTGGACGTCGTCGGAGAGGTATTGTCCCCCGCCGCATCCCTTGGCGAGTCCGGAACACGGGAGTGGTGTTGCTAAATGGGCACGCCGTGGTGGCTTTGTTTGATTCCGCAGCAACATTACCATTGTTGCTCGCCGCTTTGTCTTACCGCAACAGTGGGTAAAACAGCATTTGTTGGTCACCTGTGTGCATGGGGGGACTAGGTCATATCGTTCCGCTCACTGCTATGTCACCTGGAAGGGGAACCAATCAAATGACGGTCGCTGTGTTACCTGCCCACCCCCTTCCCAGTGATTTTGGGACAAGACTGGTCTAAAAGAATCAGCGGTAAGCCATTCGCGCCCCGGGCCTCGTTGGATCTTGTTATGAGGGGAAAAGGCACCCTCCCGCGGCCTCCACGCCGTGCACAAGGGCAGGCCCTATGGGCGCTGGTGTCTCGGGGGACCTTTCCGTGGCTACGGACCTTGACCGGAAGATTCCGCCGGAGAAGGGACTAGCCAGGGAACTCTTACCGGGCCCAGGGCCCCAAGACCCTCTCGGCGCCTGGACCATCAATTTCGGTCCACGCCGCCTCCTTTAAGAGGGAGCAGTGGAATGATGACTCCCGCGCTTTGCCCGAATGCGTCGTTCTGCCTAACAGCTCAACAGCGGACGGATCCACACGCGGAACCCTTCTTTGTCCTTGAGAATGATCTGTTGTACCGAGTGGCTACCCATGAGGGCGAGGTGCGGAAGTTGTTGCTAATTCCGCGTACCTTCCGGCGGGAGATATGCGAGCTGGCACATGCTCACCTCCTAGGCGCCCACCTCGGGGCCGAAAAAACACTGGAGAGGATTAAGCTCCGCTTTTACTGGCCTGGGATCAATGAGGAGGTCCGCGGTTCTGTCAATCCTGTCCGAGTGCCAGACCCGCCAGATTCCTAGGAGGGACCGTGCTCCTCTAGTCCCTATTCCCTCGTGGACATCCCTTTGAAAGGATAGGGGTCGATTTGGTGGGACCCTGGAGCCCTCAACCCGTGGCCACAAGTATATCCTAGTCATGGTGGACTATGCCACCCGGTACCCAGAGGCGGGTCCCCTGCGCCCCGCTAATACTAAAAGCATCGCACGGGAACTGGTTAATTTGTTTTCACGCGTGGGCATACCCAAGGAGGTCCTCACGGACCAGGGTACGCCCTTCACTTCGGATACGTTCAAGGAGGTAGCCAAATTACTGCAGATAAAGCACCTGAAAGCGCCAGTCTATCACCCGCAAACTGGCGGGTTGGTGAACGTTTAATCAGACGCTTAAGCAGATGCTCCGCAAGGTAGTCAGCGGACGGCAGGAACTGGGACCAGCTCCTCCCGCTCGTGCTTTTTGCCTACCGGGAGGTACCCCAGGCCTCTACAGGCTTCTCCCCTTTTGAATTACTATACGGGCGACAACCCCGGGGAATCCTCGACATCCTAAAAGAAGGCTGGGAGGCCGAGGCTCTTCCCTCCTCTAACATTTTGGAGTACGTAGCGCAACTGCGCGACCGACTCACAAAGATCAGGCCCCTCCTAAAAGAGCACGTGACTCGTGCGCAAGCAGCGCAGGCCCGGTGTTACAACCGCAACTCCGTCCTCAGGGAGTTCCGCCCGGGGGACCGAGTTATGGTGCTCGTCCCGACCTCCCACTCGAAGCTGCTCGCTCACTGGCAAGGGCCTTACGAGGTTAAGGAGAGAAAAGGACTCGTCGACTATTTGGTGAAACAGCCCAATCGTCGACCGGTGAGAGGATCTATCATGTCAACCTGTTAAAGCCCTGAGAGATAGAGAGGAGCTCCCAGCTCCCATAGGTCACTCTCCTTTTCGCAAGCACAACTGCCCTTAACCTCGGCGAAGAGCTGACCCCAAGCAGCGGCAGGAGTTAGCCCAAACACTCCGAGCCATCCCGAGGTAGTGAGCGAGTCACCCGGCGGACCGCGCTGATTGAGCACGATATAGTCACGGAGCCGGGGTAATCGTCGGGAGAGGCCCTACCGACTCCGGAGGCAAAACGCGCAGAGGTCGAACTGGAGGTGAAAGCGTATGTTGGACATGGACATAATTGAAGAGAGCCATAGTCCCTGGTCCAGCCCTATTGTCCTCGTCTCCAAGCCAGACGGCTCCTGGAGGTTCTGTAATGACTTTAGACGTCTGAATCAGATCTCCAAGTTCGATGCCTACCCCATGCCCCGCATTGACGACCTCCTTGGCGGCTGGGTACGGCTCAGTATCTGACTACCCTTGACATGACAAAAGGGTATTGGCAAATTCCTTTAACGGCATCCGCAAAGGAGAAAACGGCCTTTAGCACCCCTAGCGGGCACTGGCAGTACAAGGTCCTCCCATTTGGGCTGCACGGGGCCCCGGCGACCTTCCAACGTCTGGTAGATAGAGTGCTGAAGCCCCACCAGTCCTATAGTGCCGCCTACCTGGATGACGTTGTCATCTATTCCGCACCTGGGAGGAGCATCTACTGCAGGTCGCAGCTGTCCTCCGAACACTGGCTAAAGCCGGCCTCCGCATAAACCCCGGAAGTGTTTTTTTGGATTAAAGGAGGCCAAATATTTAGGCTACCTCGTGGGACAAGGACAGGTGCGCCACAGAGCTCCAAAGTTAAAGACATCTTAGAATGGCCCGTCCAATACCAAGAAACAGGTGCAGGCTTTCTTGGGGCTTGCGGGTTACTACCGCCGGTTTGTTCCCCGCTTCTCCGAAAGAGCAGCACCCTTGACTGACCTGACAAAAAAGGGCGCTCCCCTATACGTGGTGTGGACCGACAAAGCAGAACACGCGTTCAGTGACCTAAAGAAGGCCCTAACGCCGGCACCTGTGTTACGGACGCCCGATTTTGGGCTCCGTTTATTCTCCAGACCGACGCCGGACACAGGCCTGGGTGCCGTGCTGAGCCAAAGCGTCGATGGTGTCGAGCACCCTGTGATGTACCTTAGCGGAAACTGATGGACCGGGAGACGGTGCACGCGGCAGTGGAGAGGGAGGCCTTGGCCATTAAGTGGGCAGTGACCCACCTCCGTTACTACCTGCTGGGTCGCGAATTCGCTCTGGTGACTGATCACGCTGCACTTCAGTGGATGTCCCTACACAAAGAGTCGAATCCGCGGGTCACCAGGTGGTTCCTGGACTTACAGCCGTATAAGTTCACTGTCACTTATCGGCGGGCACCCTTCAGGCCAATGCCGATGCCCTCTCTCGTATTCACGACCTCTCGGTTAGGTCCGCCCGACCTGGCGGTCCTGGGCTAAGGGGGATCGTGTCACGCACGCCGAGTAGGAGGCAGCGGATTGATTCGATAGCACCTGGGAAACCATTCGCGCCAGGGAATGGCGGGGTATTAACTTTCTCCCTCTGCTTCCCCATAGAAAGAAAGACCTTCCTGCACCATAGGCCTGGATTGACCGCAGTCGCGATACTTCCGCCCTTCCTCCGCCATCTTGCCCTGGCGTCATCCTTCCCATCCTCCCTTGCGGTCCTTCCCGCATCCTCCACTTCCGGCTCCTCCCCAATAAAATGGCCGCGACGCCAGGAGGCGGCGTCGCGTTATGAACTGTTTTGTTTATGCAAAGACCTGTTTTCTTTTTTCTGTACAATATACGGGGCCGGAAACCCCAACCCTTATTGCTGTCTCCTCGGTCCTTCACAATATATATATGGTGGCGCAGTGGTAGAGCTGCTGCCTTGCAGTTAGGAGACCTGGGTTCATTTCCTGGGTCCGCCCTGTGTGGAGTTTGCATGTTCTCCCGTGTCTGTGTGGGTTTCCTCCAGGCACTCCTCCCACAGTCCAAAGACATGCAGGTTAGGTGGATTGGTGATTCTAAATTGGCCTTGGTGTGTGGGTGTGTTTGTTTGTGTCCTGCGGTGGGTTGGCACCCTGCCCAGGATTGGTTCTTGCCTTGTGCCCTGTGTTGGCTGGGATTGACTCCAGCAGACTTTCGTGATCCTGTGTTCGGATTCAGCGGATTGGAAAATGGATGGATTGATATATATATATATACTGTATATATTTAGGGTTACAGGAGGTGTTGTGGAGCAATCTTCAGGAAAAACAAGCAGAGTCTTCAGAAAGGCAGTCAGAATTTAGTCTTCCTTGCACAGCACAGAAAACAACTGCTGAACACATAAAGCCGTCTCAGTTCATGAAGTGAGCCCCAGATTTATTACAGTTTTTCTCACAAAATGATCCTTTTCTCCTAACAATCGTTTAACATCCTAAACCTCAGCCATTAAAGATCGGTGGCCTTTTGGTTAATCAGTTCTTACAATTAAGTTGAGATCAGGAGGACCCACATATGAAAACTGGACTGTCTAACTGATAATTCAATTAATGGTTACTTGTTGCACTAACATCCCTGTAAGGCTAAAATAAAAGGTGACTTGGGATGAAAAATCCCGCAGCATAAATAAAACACATAGACCTGTCACAAAAAGTGGCATAAAAGAGCGAGAAGTCTTGGTGCTGAGTGGTCTAAATTGGGATCATTTAACATGGCAGTGTGTAAAGATATGAAAGAGCGTATTCATAATTATAAATCAAAAGACACGAGCAGAAAAAGGACAGAAGTAAAGAAAGTCAGAATTGGAGATGACGTAAATGTAGTTGGGCGAAGCATCAAAGAGAGAAGCAGCGCTGATAAAATCAGAGAGCTGCTAGAGGAGGACAGGGAGGAGACGGGGGGGCGGCAGATTCCCTTTGCCCCGCCGGCAGATGCTGCATTAGAATGTCCATTAATCACAGCGAAAGTGAACATCACAGGACGAGTGAAGCTGGCGAGTGAGAGGGGGAGCAGGAAACACAGACAGGGATGGCAGAGAGCAGACACAGAACTGCTGATAAAGACTAGCAGTGAGGAAACAATATGGGGAGAAAAACAGAAAAGGACCCCCGAACGGAGGAGAAAGGCAGAGTTTAAAAAGGAGAGATGCTGACAAGGGAACGGCAATTGTCAAAAAGCAGAGGTAGACAGACAGAGGTGAGGTATGCATTGTTCCAAATGGTGGTCAGACACAAATGACATTGTGAAACATTGTGGCTACAGTTTACTTGGCAGAGGACAAGCCACCTTACTCCATCAGTCAGGCTGGAGCTGATCTTTGGATCATTTATTGAAATTAAATTGCCAGGGGCCAGGAAACCTAAATTGGAGCCTCGCTGCACGATGATTTATGATAATGGAGGCGATGGCCAGTTGGAGCGGAGATGGCTCTCTGAAACTGCTCCTCAGAATGTCCTTCTTGTCTCACGCTATGTGATAATCAGGAAACAGGGAGCTTCTAAGCAGATAGATCAAAACAAATTCACTAAGAAATGGTTCAGAAACCCTTCTTCTGTGCCACTCGTGACTTTGCTACTAGCTGAGGGATTTGAGAACAAAGACTTAGGGCCTGTGATGAAGAGCACAGAATAAGCATGGTGGAGCATGACAGAGAACATAGTGATTAATCGATCTGAGGATAAAAAATACATAAGAATTTAGTACGCTGCTAGCATGGAAGGTGTGCACGAAGTAGTAGAACTGCCAGCATCTCGACAGTTAGAAATGCATGAAACAAAACAAGAACTGCTAAGGCTTGACATGGAGGAGCAGTCCAGACCGAGCTGTGGTCTGCACATGACACGGATGTGGGCCTAGTAGTTGAACCAGTCCAGTGGAAGTGAAGGTGAAGCCTTGGATACAAGCCACTCTCTTAAAGCTGAGGCAGAGCAAGGAATAGAGAGCACAGTAACAGGGCTTTTACAGGCAGGAGTGTTTAAAGAGACACAAAGTGTTTGTAACACGAGACTGCTGCATGTCTGGAAAGGTGATAAATTAAAGTGGAGGTCAGTAGATGACCTAAGAGCGGTGAACGAGGGAGTACAGGCCTGGCCAGCAGAGATCCCTAACCCCCACCCGTCGTTCACAGACATTCCTGAGAGTACAAAACGCTCTTCACTCACTGATTTATGTCAGTGTTTTTCAGCATTCCACTGGCTGAGGCCTGCCAGCTGCTGTTTGCTTTTATGTATAAGAAGAAGTAACAGACTTTTAGAGGATGACACAGGGTTCAAACACTCCTCACATGTTTTTAATCAGGTTCTCAAAACTGACCTGGAGGACTTGATTCTGGATGGTGCATTGATTCAGTATGTGGATGATTTGTTGCTTTGCTTGGCATCATTGGAACAAAGCCATGCAGATTCAATAAAAGTGCTTGAGAAACTCGCAAAAGGGGGACATAAAGTCTCAAAGGCTAAACTGCAGTACTGTGTACCTGAGGCTGAGTATTTAGGAAGGAGAATTCAGAAAGGCAGTCAGAATTTAGACTTTATTGCACAGCATATAAAACAATTGCACAGTTCATAAAGCCATCTCAGTTCATGAAGTGAGCCCCGAATGTTCAGTGAGCCCCAAATATATTACAGTTCTTCTCACAAAATGTCCCCCTCTCACATTAGTTTCCTATCATCTACTGTACAGGGTTTCTCATGATGATGACGTCATTCAGCACCTTTTCTCATAACAATCACCTGGTGTGTCAGACCTCCTCATAACAATATCCTTGCCCACATAGACATCCCCATACTAATCTCCTACCCAACCCTTCTTCTTATTACAACCACTTTGGCTCGAAGGACAGATTTGCCACATATGGAAATATTGCCATATAAACTTAAATGCTTCTGTAAAACATATACGTGTGTGCTAATATAAAAGTCCATGAACACAGACAGCAGCACTCTTAGGTCATGGCACGCCGCTGCCTGGTGGTCTGACAGAGGCCAAGCTACTGCTTATGTCACAGCACATCTTCATGAAAATGTCCCTAACTTTCAACAATCAACTCTTAAGCCCCTATGTGCTCAAACTAACTAACATCATAATACATTGGATTTTAATTTTATTACCTAATCTGTTGATGTGCCCTAATAAATCTACATGTCAAATAAGTGCGTATCTATTTTATGTGATATCTTGAGAGCCTGCCCTGTACTCACACAGACAAAGGCCCTGCATGCAGTTTGTTTCATCATCTATCAGTAAGAAGCTCAGCTCCTGCATTCTCAAAACAAAATCTGCCTTCTTATTCCTCGGAGATCATGATGACCTCGGCTCACAGCTCGACTCTCAGAAACTCAAAACAAGGCAAGTGAGAAGAACAAGCAGGCAAGAGGCCTCTTTAAGAAAACGAATGGTGTCCTTGTAAAGCTGCTCCAGGTCTACAACAACATTTATTTATATAGCAAATTTTCATACAAATAATGTAGCTCAAAGTGCTTTACATGATGAAGAAAGTGAAAAAAGACAAAAGTAAGAATTGAAATAAGAGAACACTAACATAAAATAAGAGTAAGGTCAAATGGCCAGGGAGGACTGAAAAAAAACAAACAAAAAAAAAACTCCAGATGGCTGGAGAAAAAAAATAAAATCTGCAGGGGTTCCAGACCATGAGACCGCCCAGTGCCCTCTGGGCATTCTACCTAACATACAGTAAATGAAACAGTCTTCTTTGAATTTAGGGTTCTGATGAAAGGGCTTAATGATGATGGTCATGTGGACTTCTGGCTTTTAATCCATCTATGTAGGAACATCATGGCGCAGGTCGCCACCACAGAAAACCGGAAAAGAAACAGAAGAGAAAGTAGGGTCAGCACGGATTTTAGAGCCACCATGAATAGTTATTATGATGAATTGAACATGCAGAGTATCAGGATTAAATTAAAATGACGTTATGAGAAAGCCATGTTAAAGTATTGTGTTTTCAGCAGTTTTTGTAAAGTGCTCTACTGTATTAGCCTGGCAAAATTCCTATTGGCAGGCTATTCCAGATTTTAGGTGCTTAACAGCAGGAGACCACTTCACCACTTCTTTTAAGTTTTGTTCTTGGAATTCTAAGGAGGCACTCATTTGAAGATCTAAGGTTACAATTTGGAATATAAGGTGTCAGACATTCCGATATATAAGATGGAGCGAGATTATTTAAGGCTTTGTAAACCATAAGCAGTATTTTAAACTCAATTCTGAATGACACAGGTAACCAGTGTAGTGACATCAAAACTGGAGAGATGTGCTCGGATTTTCTTTTCCTAGTTAGGATTCTTGGAGCTGCATTCTGCACTCGTTGCAAACGATTTATGTCTTTTTTGGGTAGTCCTGAGAGGTGCTTTACAGTAATCTAGTCGACTGAAAACGAACGCGTGAACTAATTTCTCAGCATCTTTCAATGATGTAAGAGGTCTAACTTTTGCTTTGTTTCTTGAGGCCTAGGCTCTTCATTAGCTAAGAGCACTAAAATTAATAATAAAGCATATTGACCCTTAATCGAAACTCTCAATTAATCATCTGAGGGGTCACTCCAATGACAACCTATACCTGATAATGATGAGACAAGAAAGAGCTTGTGTGATGGCGCTGTACCTGGCAGCAGCACTCATGACCCTGATGATACTGCCAGGAATGATGATGACCTTGCAAGTCCGAGTGTAGGAGCATCGAGAGGACTTCCCACCATTAGCATCTCAGATTTTCAATGGGACATTTGAGAGCAGCACCTGGGCAATGGACAATAAGACTACTCACAAAAGTGAGAACACCCCTTACATTTTTGTAAATATTTTATTATATCTTTTCATGAGACAGCACTGAAGATATGACACTTTAATCCAATGTAAAGTAGTCTGTGTACAGCGTAAATTTGCTGTCCCCTTAATATAACTCAACACACAGCCCTTAATATCTAAACCGCTGGCAACAAAAGTGAGCACACCCCTAAGTGAAAAATGTCCAAATTGTGCCCAATTAGCCATTTTCCCTCCCCGGTGTCATGTGACTCGTTAGTGTTACAAGGTCTCAGGTGTGTTAAATTTGGTGTTATCGCTCTCAAACTGGTAACTGGAAGTTCAACATGGCACCTCAAGGAAAAGAACTCTCTGAGGATCTGAACAAAAGAATTGTTGCTCTACATAAAGATGGCCTCGGCTATAAGAAGATTGCCAACACCCTGAAACTGAGCTGCAGCACGGTGGCCAAAACCATACAGTGGTTTAACAGGACAGGTTGCACTCAGAACAGGCCTCGCCACGGTCGACCAAAGAAGTTGAGTGCACGTGCTCAGTGTCATATCCAGAGGTTGTCTTTTGTATGAGTGCTGCCAGCATTGATGCAGAGGTCAGCCTGTCAGTGCTCAGACCATACACCCTCCGCACACTGCATCAAATTGGTGTGCATGGCTGTCATCCCAGAAGGAAGCCTCTTCTAAAGATGATCCACAATAAAGCCCGCAAACAGTTTGCTGAAGACAAGCAGACTAAGGACATTGATCACTGGACCCATGTGCTGTGGTCTGATGAGACCAAGATAAACTTATTTGGCTCAGATGGTGTCAAGCGTGTGTGGGGGCAACCAGGTGAGGAGTACAAAGACAAGTGTGTCTTGCCTACAGTCAAGCAAGGTGGTGGGACTCTCATGGTTTGGGGCTGCATGAGTGCTGCCGGCACTGGAGAGCTACAGTTAATTTGAGGGAACCATGAATGCCAACATGTACTGTGACATACTGAAGCAGAGCGTGATCCCCTTCCTTCGGAAACTGAACATGATAACCAACCCCAAACACCCCTCCAAGACGACCACTGCCTTGCTAAAGAAACTGAGGGTAAAGGTGCTGGACTGGCCAAGCATGTCTCCAGACCAAAACACTATTGAGCATCTGTGGGGCATCCTCAAACGGAAGGTGGAGGAGCACAAGGTCTCTAACATCCACCAGCTCCATGATGTTGTCATGGAGGAGTGGAAGAGGATTCCAATGGCAACCTGTGAAGCTCGTGTGAACTCCATGCCCAAGAGAATTAAGGTAGTGCTGGAAAATAATGGTAGCTGGCCACACAAAATATTGACATTTTTCAATTAGGGGTGTGGTCACTTTTGTTGCCAGTGGTTTACACATTAATGGCTGTGTGTTGAGTTATTTTGAGGGGACAGCAAATTTACACTGTTATACAAGCTGTACACAGACTACTTTACATTGCATCAAAGTGTCATATCTTCAGTGTTGTCCCGTGAAAAGATATAATAAAATATTTACATAAATGTCAGGGTGTACTCACTTTGGTGAGATACTGCGTGTATATATATATGCTTTTTTATTCTCACTATACACATGTACAAAGATTATAAGCAACTTCTTCAGTGCAGATATATATGTAGAACACAACAGGTAAATAAACAAACGATGCAAAAGGTTGCAAAGAAGTTGTAAAAAAAGTTCTGCAACGCTATATACATATGGAAACAATAAATAGCTATGGCACTACTGGGTTATTGCTCATTATTTAAATACTGGAAAGAATAATAACTATTGCACTATTGGGTTATTGCACATAATTTTAAATATTGCACAATAATGATGATCATGTGCAGTGAGTAGTGGATGTTGGACCCTGAGAGTAATGATATTGTACAGTATACAATACAGATATAGCACAGTTATTATCAGTACCATTTAGATATTGGATATTGCACAGTTGATGGATAGAAGGAGGTCCAGGGGTTGGGGGTTAGACTGTGTAGTCATTGCATGTGTGAGTTTAGAATGGTTTTGGCTTTTGGGAAAAAACTGTTCTTGAGTCTGTCCTTGTTGTGATGCACGTGTAGCGCCTCCCTGAAGGCAACAGGTCAAACAGATTAGAGCCAGGGTGGGAGCCGTCCTTGATGATGTTTTTTGCTCTGCTAAGGCAGCGGGAAGTGTAAATGTCCATCAGGGAGGGGAGAGGGCAGCCGATGATCTTCTGTGCTGAATTTACTACTCTCTGAAGACTCTCCCTGTCTGCCATGGTGCAGCTGCCGTACCATACTGTGATACAATACGTCAACAGGCTCGATGGACAAGTGGTAGAAGGTCATTAGCAGGTTGGAGTCCAGGTTGTGCTTTCTGAGGACCCTCGGGAAGTGTAACCACTGCTGAGCCTTCTCGATGACTGCTGTGATGTTGTCTGTCCAGTCAGTGTCAGTGGAGATAAGGACGCCGAGAAACCGGAAGGTATGGACCCTCTCCACACACTTGCTGTTGATGTAAAGGCTGGCTAAGTCGGTGCTGTGCCTCCTGAAGTCAACAATGATCTCCTTGGTTTTCCTGGTGTTCAGAGCCAGATTGTTCTTCGAACACCAGGCTGCCAACTTCAGGACCTCTTCTCTGTAGGCTGCCTCATCTCCCTTTGAGATGAGTCCTTCCACTGTGGTGTCGTCAGCAAACTCGACGATGAGGTTGTCAAGTAGAGTATAGATTTAATTATAGCGTAACTTACAAAGTTGAAATTCAAAATTTAAATATTACTCCATTAAATGAAGTCATTTCCGATCACTTCTTAATTACATTTGATTTAGTTCTGCCCATGCCAACGCACTCAAAGATTAAAACAAAGACAGTGCGACATCTAGATTGTAATTCTGCTTCAAAATTTATAGATACCTTGAGTAAGTTGAGTGTAATTGTGGAAAACAATTTAGATCAGCTAACATCACATTATAATGTGACCTTGAGAGATGCTCTGGACACAGTGACTCCCCTTAAAACAAAAGTGATCAAAGCACATAGAAACTCTCCCTGGTTTAATGAAAATACTAGAGCTCTTAAATTAGAGTGTCAAAAACTGGAGAGCAGATGGAGAACAACAAAGCTACATGTCTTTCAAACTGCATAGACAGAGAGTGTTAATAAATATAAAAACCCTCTTTGAAGCTCGCTCAGAATACTATTCTACATTAATAGATAGCAATAATAAAATCCTCGGTACTGTTTAGAACAGTGGTTAAATTAACAAATGGGAATTCAGATCAACATTGCAAAATACCAACAGATATTAGCAGTACAGACTTTATGAACTTCTTCAATGAGAAAATTAAAAATATAAGATCCCAGATCTCAGCATCACAGTACAAACCAAATACTACCTTAGCAGACCCTGCCACATATTGCATTCAGCACTTTAGTAATTTTAATCCTGTAACTGAGCAGGAAGTCTTAACTTTAATTACTAAAATGAAGCCCACTACTTGTTCCCTAGATCCAGTGCCCACAAAACTAGTAAAAAGTGCCATGGATGTTCTTGCAGCACCTATTTTAACCATCATCAATAGTTCATTACTGCATGGCACCATACCTGATGCACTAAAAGTGTCAGTCATTAAACCTTTACTTAAAAAGTCAGACCTAGACCCACACATACTAAATAATTATAGGCCTATTTCAAATTTACCATTTCTCTCTAAAATACTAGAAAAAGTAGTCGTCAGTCAGCTTCAGTCACACCTTATGCATTACAATTTATTTGAGAAATTTCAGTCTGGTTTTGCACTGGTCATAGTACAGAAACGCACTAACACGGGTTGTAAATGACATTCTGATATCCTCTGATGAAGGAAACTCCACTGTAATTATGTTGTTAGACTTAAGTGCAGCGTTTGACACCATTGACCTTCTATTTTACTGCACAGGCTAGAAAATGATGTTGGGCTTACAGGCACTGTGCTCTTGGTTTAGATCTTATTTATCAAATCGATTCCAATATGTACAGAAATGTGCTGACAGTACTCA
>NW_024385176.1:0-25000 GCF_016835505.1 Polypterus senegalus
TGTTACGTGTAGAATTTCGAAATGAAACCTGCTTAACTTTTGTAAGTAAGCTGTAAGGAATGAGCCTGCCAAATTTCAGCTTTCTACCTTCAAAGGAAGTTGTAGAATTAATGATGAGTCAGTGAGTGAGAGAGTGAGTCAGCCAGTCAGTGAGGGCTTTGCCTTTTATTATTATAGATTAACTGTGAAAAACTAAGCATGTCATGTTACAACTAAGAGTCACACATTGGTCCACTTCAGACTAAAGTATAATGACATGGGCAGCTGGCCCGTTCTCTTCTGATGCAGTGCTTCTTAAACTAGAGAGGGTCACAGAAGCTTTGGGGAGAAGAGGGGTCACAGAAAATGTGGAATAAATAAAAACTTTGATAAGGCTAACTGCGGGACTAACAACGTTTGTTGAAACTAAACAGGCAACTAACTATAAACACACACTATTAGCGGTTTGCTCATGCACTGCCATTCAGTGGTAACCTGTGGGTAGAACTACAAGACAGCCCGAAAGTTCATTTGTTGATGCATCTTCTTCGTTTGACACCCATGAGATCAAAGAAATGAGCCGCCGATTTCTCATATCCTTTGGCAGCTGTTCAGTGTATGAGCACATCTGTTTTTATACGGTAGTGTGTAGCAAAATTAAAACTTTTATATATTCTTAACATTTAACAACAACAACATTTATTTCTATAGCACATTTTCATACAAATGATGTCGCTCAAAGTGCTTTACATGATGAAGAAAGAGAAAAAAAAACCAAAATAAATAAGAATTAAAATTAGGGAACACTAATTAACATAGAATAAAAGTAAGGTCCGATGACCAGGGAGGACAGAAAAAAAAAACTCCAGACTGCTGGAGAAAGAAAATTAAATCTGCAGGGGTTCAAAGGCCACGAGACGGCCTGACCAACCCCCTCTAGGCATTCTCCCTAACATACAGTAAATGATCTCCATCAGTCCTCATGGTATTCAGGGTTCTCATGGAAGAATTTGATGATGACGGTCATGTAGACTTCTGGCCTTTAATCCATCAATGTAGGGACGTTACAGTGCTTTGATCAGGTGGTGGTGATGCAGATCGCCACCACAGAAAACCGGAACAAGAACAGCAGACAAGGTAGAGGTTAGTATGGATTTTGGAGCCACCATGAATAATAATGATAATTAATTGAACATACAGACCATCAGGATTAAACTAAAATGAAGTTATGGGAAAGCCATGTTAAAGTAATGAGTTTTCAGCAGTTTTTTAAAGTGCTCCACTGTATTAGCCTGGCGAATTTCTATCAGTAAGCCATTCGAGATTTTAGGTGCATAACAGCAGAAGGCCAACTCACCACTTCTTTTACGTTTAGCTCTTGGAATTCTAAGCAGACACTCATTTGAAGATCTAAGGTTACGATTTGGAGTGTAAGGTATCAGACATTCCGATATATAAGATGGAGCGAGATTATTTAAGGCTTTGTAAACCATCAGCAGTATTTCAAAGTCAATTCTAAATGACACTGGTAACCAGTGTAGTCACATCAAAACTGGGGTGATGTGCTCGGATTTTCTTTTCCTAGTTAAGATTCTGGCAGCTGCATTCTGCACTCATTGCAATCGATTGATGTCTTTTTTGGGTGGTCCTAAGAGGAGTGCATTACAGTAATCTAGTCCACTGAAAACAAAACCAAAAAAAAAAAAAACATTAACATAATTAATGTTTCAAAAAAATCTTTTAATGGACAAATGCTTACATTTAATAATGAGATGCCATTGCGATGGATTGAGGTGTACCAGAGAAACAAGTAAAATTGCACCAGCAAATTAAGAAAAGATGAATTACAAAGAATTGTCTTTGCAGTGTAATCATGATGAGCAGCAATTTGTAACAAATCTTTCGCAAATAAAATTATGAAGCCTGCAAAATTAAAAAGACATCTCGATACCAGACATGCAGCCGACTCAAGTAAGCCAATGGAGATTTTTGAAAAATGTGTAACTATGCAGGAAAATACATTTTATGAAGTGTCATACCTAATTGTAAGAGCTAATAAAACATGCATGTCCAGCATATTTGGCTTGTTTGGCTTCCAACTATGGTTCAAATAACCAAAATTATTCCTAGAAAAATTGTATACAGATAATGTAAAACTCCTCTTTCAAATGATATGGTTGCCAAAAGAATTTTGAAAATTAGCAATGACCAGTTTGAGCAAATCTTTGGGAAAACTAAAGTTGTAATTTGCAATTCAGTCAGACAAGATGTCAGTTATTGCAGACTTGGCTCGACTGTTGCTATTTGTCAGACTTATGGTTTTGTAACACAGTTACATACCTGGACATACTGTACAAGAGGCAGAGAAATTTGTCCAAATGTGGATGAATTTTTCATGTTTTGGGAATATACTTCATCTCTTACTCTGCCTGTGCCATGTGCCAGTCCAGGTAAGACCGAGTAGATTAGAAGGCTTAACATGTGGAGCAAACCTTGGTGCAGGGTAGGAGGGTAAAGGCTCAGGGGGCATTAGGACTCGTTTTGGAACAGATGGGACCTGTTCCACTGCAATGGGTTACATCTGAAACAGAGGGACACCCATGTGTTGAGGGGCATATGAGTAGGTTAGTCGAAGATTGCTTAAACTAGGGTTTGGCTGAGCAGGGAGTTTAGGACACGCCAGGTTTAGAACTGTACATGGAGGAACAAACAATAGTGGAACAATAAAAATGTAAATTCTAGCCCAACGTTTAAATGTAAAAGTAAAATGAATAACACATTAAAAATAGCTTGCCTTAATGCTAGAAATATCAAAATAAAACAAGTGAGTTGGAGTTGCATGCAATGGAGTATAATTATGACATTATAGCAATAAAAGAAACCTGGCTATATAAAGATGGGGATGTGTGTAATGTAGAGAGAGACACATTTTTAGGAAGGATAGACAGAACAGAAAAGGAGGTGAGGTTGCTGTTTATGGGAGTTTGGGTGTTCGATGACCTCCATTCCTTCTTTTCCTTTTCTCTGGAGACTGTACCTGCTTTGGCCTATCCTTGCAGCTCCCTCTCTTTTCTTTCTCCATTTCAGCTCCATTCATAGACCAGGACTGTGTTAATTCAGCGGTGTTGTACATTCAATTGGTATCTCATTTTCATTTTAAGAAAGTCATGTAACAAAATCAGGGTGTGCGTGCTTGGTTCTGATTGCCAGCAATGTTGAGACACCTCACAGGGTGAAGGTTAAGCTTTTTACTGAAGCTGTGTCTTCACCTAGGCCGTACAAACTGAGCCATGTTTTCAAGATCATTCCTCAATAACTTCTACAGGTGCACATTTTCTGTCTGTGTCACAATCTGTTATAGCAGACCACAAGATCCTGCTGCAGTTGGTCACATGCTCCCATTCATACAGAGTCTATATGAGATGCCTGAAGAAAGTACTCTTCTTCACCTCAGACTTCACATAACCTAGCAGTTGAACTTTTGTCCTACCATCTTGTAAGAGATACTAAAGTATATTATGCCATACCTTCCCACTTACAAAAAGTTTTTCCTCATACATCCCCATTTTGGCCAAGTGTGTGTACGTGGGCCCGGTTATGTACTGGTGACCGGTCCAGTCCTGTTTTCCTGCCATGTGCCCAGTGCTGCTAAGCTCCAACCCATCACCCACACCACTGAAATAATTTATGTAATGTAAAATGGAATGGGTATTTTGTAAAAGGACATTTAAGCTTTGTGTAATGCCATTGCATCTTCAATGACTATTTCACATGGTTCAATTAATTATTTTTTACACACCCATCATTATCCCAGAAAGTATTACAAAGCCGCTATTAATTTAATTTAAAGCAATGCACTGAAGTATGGTGTGAAGAGGATAATGAATGCACACAGTTTAAAAATGATAATAGCAGAATGCTGTTTAAATGAGTAAGAGTAGGTCAACTCAAAGATGGCACAACACAAAAGGTAACAGGGAAGAAGTGAGGCTCTAGTTTTGGGTGTGAATGTTTGGGCTGAGAGTGTCTGCACCAGACATGTGTGTCACAAAAATGGATTTGTTTTATTGTTGAATATTGCACACGAGTTGTGAGATACATGAACAGCCTTAAGAGTCAAGTCATGTCAAGTCAAGTTGGGGAGCATGCACTGGTACAGCGTGTCACCGCACCCACTACACAACAAAACAACTCGGGATTCCGGTTGGCAGCCCCCCAGACAGACACGCGGTCTAGTCCCACCCGTCAGAAACTACCCTCTCTCTGCCACAGCCAGGTGTTACGTGGACGACCCCTTGGCCTGGTCCAGCCACTCAGGTCCCAGACAGTGAGGATCTGACGAGCCGGATCACCCTCAGGGAAACGCGCCACATGGCCGTAGTGCCGTAACTGACGTTCCCTCAAAGTACAGGTCATGTGCCTCATTTGGGACTCCATGAGCAACACAAAGTCGAACCAACAGTATTTAAGGACTTTCTGGAGAGGCACAGTACCAATGGAGTCCAGTCTTCTTCTTAGGTCACTGGATAGCGTCAATGTCTCGCAACCATATAGCAAGACACGAAGCACCACCAGGACTCTAAGTGTCTTCTACAGTAATCTAATGAATATGTCAGAGTGTTATTTGTGTTAAATTGGTTCCTTGGTTGGGCTGTTGGGAATCGACGATGTGTGTTGTCCCTATGTTTTATTTCATGAGCTTCACCAAATCAAAATCCATGCAATTAATACACTTATGACAATTAAGGGTTTGCTTCACTTTAATGCCTCAGAATGGTGAGCAGTTGGCTTACCTGGCGTGCACTGTGTGGATGAACGCTCTTTCCAGTAAGACTGAATTCTTAAAAATGTGTATTTTATACTTGTACTTATAACTTTTTTTGAATGTAGGTCAGGAAACAACAGCTAACCAATTGGCTTTTACAGTTATGGAGCTTACGAGGCAACCAGAGATATTAGACAAGTAAGTGAAGTTCTGTGTTACCTAACTAAATTGTGAATATTTATCCACTGAGACTCAGGGTCCTGGTAGGCCTCTATATGATGCGTGGATGGATGGGTTGTGCTTTAGCTGTACTGCATATGAATGTGAAAGTGGAAGTGCACATCATTATTAAAAAAATTGTTTCACTATAAGAGCAAATAGTAAAATTGAATTTCATACCCCTAACTTTGTCCGTAGAGTCCTTTTATAAAAGAGAAGACTAGAATCAATGCGCAAATTTAGGTTTAGGGAGGGCACCTGGAGTCCATCCGCAGTCTTTCCTTTTCCTACCATTTTTTTGCATCCCCACCTGTTAGGAAAGTTAAATATGTTTCAGGGATATAATATGTGATAATAATAATATTCAAATATTTGATGCTAAGGCCACAGAAAACAGAAGAGGGAGCCTGACTCTAGGTCTTATTACAGTGTCATGGTCAAGTTTCTCAGTTTGAGCTCCTCTGTGTGTTGTTGATTTTTTATTTTTGGATTTGCTTTTATCTTGTTCCTTTTGAGATGCCTTCCTACTTTCTTTATCGCTATCTACCACCGCTATTTTTACACTGTTTTAAAGTTGACCTGCCCAGATTTGGACACCTACCAAGGTGCTCACAGCCACCTGCACTTTACAGGGGTGGCATAGCAGTCATTTGGCTCAGCTTTTCATGTTAGGGAGCTGGCACTGAGGGGCTGCATTGTGCACCTCCATTGGCACATATGGTTGGCTGTACTGTAGCTGACAAACTGCTAGAGCCTACTATAAAACAACCAATAACTGCTCACTTTTCATGGGCAGACACTCTTGTTGCTCACAGTACTATAATGACATAGTGTACTTAAAAACATGGACAATAACCACACTGAACTTGTGCCTTGTGGGTGGGCAGTAAACATAGCACATCAAGTAATGCTGCCATGTCACAGTGTCTGAACCCGAGTTCTTTTAAAGGCTGGAGTGTCATCTGTATAGAACTTGTACAGGATGGTCCATATCTATTATGCAATTATGAAAAGGTGAACACATCGCACCCGCTGTTAGACTGTCAACCGTCTACCCGCCATTTTGGAATGCAGGGCAGGTGCTGCCATCTATCGGCTACAAAAAGAATTTTTTGTGAATTCTCTATGTAATAAACTTAATAAGTTATAGCGTAATGACCACCCTATAGGTAATAGCCATGTTCTACCAAGAACTACTGGTTGATTCTTCAGTTCAGACACCCTAGTGAGAGCAGTTGTGTGCTCTCTATGACTATGGCTGCAGTTGAATGGTGGCTAATGCTTGTTTGGCTTCCACTTTGCAGTCATTGAGGCCAGCATTGGCTTTGAATTTCTGCAAGGCTTAATTTTAAAAAGCAGACAAAAAAGGTGGGATAAAACTCATTTGACAAGTACAGCAAATCTAATTAAGATTTTTCTTGCTTTCAGACTCAGAGCTGAAGTTGATGAAGTCATTGGTTCTAAGAGGGATGTTGATAATGAAGATCTTTACAAATTAACCTACATGTCTCAAGTAAGATCTATTAATACAATGATACATTGTCTCTCATGTTATGACCTTTCAGACCAATTACAAATCAGTAACCCAGGGTGCCAGGTTTGACTGTGGATTTGCGAGGGGGGAGGGGCGGACTTCTGTGTAGCATTTTCCCGTGCTTATCATGGTATCCTCAACAGGCTAATTTTCTTACATTGCCTACAGTCAGATTAAATGGCATAACTAAATTTCACCATTAAGGTTTTCTACATTGATCCTGCAGGTTAGACTATGACTCCTGGTGACAATGACCAGGACAGCCAAAGTCAGCTAAACAGATTCAATGGAACCTCGGTTCACAACCATAATTCGTTCCAAAACTCTGGTCGTAACCCGATTTGGTCATGAACCTTAGTAATTTCCCCCATGTTAGTAAATACAATTAATCCATTCCGGACTATACGAGCTGTATGTACATATATATATTTTAAAAGATTTTTAAGCACAAACATAGTTCATTATACCATAGAATGCACAGTGTAATAGTAAACTAAATGTAAAAACATTGAATAACACTGAGAAAATCTTGAGCAGAGAAAACTAACCTTGCAGTCTCTTTAAACACAAGCCCGGTGCATTCTTTAACTGCCTTCTCGGGCTCACTCTCTCTCTCTCTCTCTTTATCGCTCTCGCTCGCTCGCCTCACTGCACAGGGAATGCACAGGGAAAGACTGAGCATGTGTGGAAATCATCGGCACGTACGAACCGGAAGGGAAATTGGCTTGTTCGTCACCCAAGTGTGTGGTTGTGAACAGATGCAAAAGTTTCGCAAACATTTTAGACATAACCCAATTTGTATGTGGTCCGAGACATTCGCAACCCAAGGTTCCACTGTAAATGCTTCTCTTGAACTGACAACTGCATATTGTAGCTAGAATAACTGCATGTCATCTGATTTACACAGCACTTTCTAATAACAAAAGGATATTTTAAAAAACTATTCTAATTGGGTTAATCCTTGACCAGCACACCAAATTGTACAGGTTGATAGAAATATAAAAGAATAAAGGTTTTCAGTTTTAGCTTTTGTGTCTATTTGCTAAACACATGCGTCAATTAACCACCTTCACGGATGTGTTAAAATAATTAGTTGTGGGCTTAAATGACAGTTCAACTGTTCAACTTCACCCCAGCAGAGCAATACACAGAATGAGATAAAATGAGATGAGATAAGATGTGATAAGATGTGATGTGATATGATATGATAAGACAAGATATCTCACAGAATGAGATAAGTTTCAAATCCAGGGAGTTTGGAGTTAAGAAAGTAAAATAAATTCTTTCTAACTTGCTCAGAATTGCTTTGGCTCTTTTAATGAGTGCAGTGTACACAGATGTGTATTAACACATGATTTTGAATTTATTTTACTTTTAAGAGTTGCTTGTAAGTTAATACACCAGCCTGAGGTTAGTTCAAAAGGCTCATACTGCTCTGAACATTAAATCAGTTTTTTTTTTATTATTTCAGGTTTTAAAGGAATCACTTAGATTGTACCCGCCAGCCCCAGGGACATCCCGATGGATTAATGAAGATTATGTTATCGAGGGAATAAAAATTCCAGGAAAAGTGTCTGTAATGGTAAGTGTACCAGAAAGGAGTGCAGTCCATGTCTAATGTTATAATGTAACAGTCAGTACTTCAACAGTCTAAGGAAAGTTTCCAAAAAAATAATGTTATACAATAGTTTTGTGACTTTAAATTCTTATAAGTGTACATTCTCACAGCTAAACACCTACATCATGGGAAGGATGGAGAAGTTTTTCAAAGATCCAATGAAGTTTGACCCTGAACGATTTCATCCTGATGCACCAAAGTAAGCTTTACCTGCAGTTTTATGTAACAATATGAAATCAAGGCTATAGTCTGAATATGAATAAGTTCAGTTATTTGGATATAATTAAAATGTAATATTGTTTCTGCATTATGCGTATCATAATTACCACAGTTTTTTAAAAATGTAAAGAACCATTTAAAATTGTCTGGAAAATGTTAACATTGTTAACAGTTAACATTATTTTTAAAATCACTTTAGATCTCAAATTATTTAAAGGTAGCATATTAATATTGCTTATCTCTATTATAAAAAAAAAAATCTTGGCAGGGAGACGAGACGAGACCGCGAGAGACACTTTAACATCACGCGAGACAACACAGTGAGACAACAAGTTCACGGACATATAACCTAGCAGTTGTTGGAATGCTTTTGGCAGACACACTTCATGTGCTCCCAGCTCTTAACACTAGAATTACCAGAGCCTACGAAAAAACTTGTAGAACCGTCCCACCTTAAATCGCTTTGCACCTCTCCGTCAGCGTCTTTTGTCCAGTAAATGTGTCGATAAGCAGCAAACAGCAAGCAGCCTAAGTAGTAATAGTAAGAATAAGAGCAGCTCACTTCTCAAAGTGAACTTGTGAAGTTTTCTTTACCAGTCAACAGCTGATACCGTTGCGCCACCGAAGCGGTTGTAGCAAATGCGTGTCAATGTCACACCCTAACGTGGGTTCTTTTTCTGCAGTTATATTTTTGAATAGAAGCTCACTTGTTCTGTTATATTTGTACCTTTTGTGAAAGTGTTTATTTGATATTAGGACCTCAGGTTTCTCACATTATACATTTCACATCTTCATTTTGTCAATTATTACTAAAACATGAAAAATGTTTCTGTTTTAACCATGTGTTTACTTAGATCGTTGTAGACACAGAACACACATGAAATGCATGTGTTACAAATAACGATATAGTATTTATAAATGATGTCATTTTGCTTGACATCACACTCTATACAACTCTAAGCAACTGACACACAGGTAAACAGACTTGAGCTGAGAAAACGGGATGGGGGATGTGATAGTAGGCTACTTGCTGCTTATCCACAAATTTACAGGACAAAAGACGCTGATGGAAAGGTGCGAAGCAATTTAAGGTGGGACAGATCAATGAGTTTTTTCATAGGCTCTTGTAATTCTAGTGTTATAACAATGACATGAAGAACACGCAGCTCGCCAGCAGCAGCAAGCCAGCAGATGACCCAAGCGCATCTCCTTAGCATGCGTTCAGTCTCCCACTCTTCCCCCCAACAACGTGAATGGCAGAGACGCAAAGTGGCAAAAGGACAGCTGCTGTACAGGCTTTTCAATGAGCGACGTGCAGCTCGCCAGCAGCAGCAAGCCAGCAGATGATCTGACTGCTTCTCCTTAGTGTGTGTTAAACCGCCGCTCCACGCGCCACCACAAACCCCCACCCCCGCCCAACGCCTACAGCGTTATACGTCCTCCGAGAATGAGATTTAACCACGCTCGGGGCTGGAAATAAAGGACAAGTATTGTTTTTACAAAAGGTTTAAAGTAAAAGTGAAAATAATGCATATGTAACAATTCATATGAAAGTAACAATCTCTTTAAATTGTATATCCAGTAAACCAAACCCAGGGGGTGGGCGAGCAAAGCAAGCAGGGGGTATATATAAACTGCTCAAAAAAATTAAAGGAACACTTTGAAAACACATCAGATCTCAATGGGAAAAAGAAATACTCCTGGATATCTATACTGATATAGACTGGGTAATGTGTTAGGAACGAAAGGATGCCACATCGTTTGATGGAAATGAAAATGATCAACCTACAGAGCCCTGAATTCAAAGATGCCCCAAAAATCAGAGTGAAAAAATGATGTGGCAGGCTAGTCCATTTTGCTAAAATTTAATTGCAGCAACTCCAAATTATACGCAGCACTTTGTATGGCCCCTGTGTTCTTGTATACATGCCTGACAACATCGGTGCATGCTTCTAATGAGATGACAGATGGTGTTGTGGAGGATCTCCTCCCAGATCTGGACCAGGGCATCACTGAGCTCCTGGACAGTCTGAGGTGCAACCTGGTGGCATTGGATGGACCAAAACATAATGTCCCAGAGGTGTTCTATTGGATTTAGGTCAGGAAAGTGTGGTGGCCAGTCAATGGTATCAATTCCTTCCTCCTCCAGGAACTGCCTGCATAATCTCACCACATGAGGCCAGGAACTGTCGTGCACCAGGAGCCACTGTACCAGCATAGGGTCTGACAATGGGTCCAAGGATTTCATCCTGATACCTAATGGCAGCCAAGGTGCCTTTGTCAAGCCTGTAGCGGTCTGTGTGACCCTCCATGGATATGCCTCCCCAGACAATCATTAACCCACCACCAAACTGCTCATGCTGAATGATGTTACAGGCAGCATAATGTTCTCCATGGCTTCTCCAGACCCTTTCACTTCTGTCACGCTCAGGGTGAACCTGCTCTCATCTGTAAAAAGCACAGTGCACCAGTGGTGCATCTGCCAATTCTGGTATTCTATGGCGAATGCCAATCGAGCTGCATGCTGCTGGGCAGTGAGCTCAGGGCCCATTAGAGGACATGGGGCCCTTGGGTCACCCTCATGAATTCTTTCTGGTTGTTTGGTCAGAGACATTCACACCAGTGGCCTGCTGAAGGTCATTTTGTAGGGCTCTGGCAGTGCTCATCCTGTTCCTCCTTGCCCAAAGGAGCAGATACTGGTCCTGCTGATGGGTTATGGACCTTCTATGGCCCTCTCCAGCTCTCCTAGAGTAACTGCTTGTCTCCTAGAATCTCCTCCATGCCCTTGAGACTGTGCAGGGAGACACAGCAAACCTTCTGGCAATGACACGTATTGATGTGCCATCCTGGAGAAGTTGGACTACCTGTGCAACCTCTGTAGGGTCCAGGTATCACCTCATGCTACCAGTAGTGACACTGACTGTAGCCAAATGCAAAACTAGTGAAGAAACAGTCAGAAAAGATGAGGAGGGAAAAATGTCAGTGGCCTCCACCTGATAAACCATTCCTGTTTTGGGGGTCATCTCATTGTTGCCCCTCTAGTGCATCTGTTGTTAATTTCATTAACAGCACAGCAGCTGAAACTGATTAACAACCCCCTCTGCTACTTAACTGACCAGATTAATATCCCAGAAGTTTCATTGACTTTATGCTATACTCTGATTAAAAAGTGTTCCTTTAATTCTTTTGAGCAGTATATATATACAGAATGCATTTTGTTAAAAGAGTTTAAACTGAAACACAAACAGCTGCACTATGTACCTATGCTTGTGATGTGACTTTTTGTTTTACTTTTTTTAATATAGAAAGATGCTACATGAATTCAAGTGAAATTACCCCAGTCTTAGGCACACTATCAGCATGCTTTATTTCTTTTTTTTGTTGCAAGTAGTCCCCATCATACTCAGGGTATTTGAATGAATCCCAGGCCATGTGGTCTACACTAGGCGGTAAGCAATCTGGTAGGACTGACTTATATCATTTATATAAACAGTAAGATATTAGATATTATCTTGGGAACTAGATGTACAGCATATCATATTCCCCATTAAAGTCTTTTCTTTGCACACTGAACTTTACTTTATTAATATTTATTTTAGAAAATGTTAACAAAGGGGTAAAGGACAATGGGCCACCCACAGACTCTGAACTTCTATTTTTTGTAAATCAATTTAAATTTTTAAACTAGTCTTTTACATTGAATCTAATATGTTACATCACCCAGGTCTGTATCACATAGAACTGCAGTGTTACATGGAAATATATATATTTTTTTCTTTTCATTTTGTCCTTTAAAGATTTAGTGTTTCGTTGTTGTAGTGGCACTCTGATTACCATTGCTGATTCAAGAGAACAGAGCCCTGGGTTCAAATGCCTGTTCAGTGCCACCTCATGTGTGTGTCTGTTTTCCTGAAATATTCCACTTTCCACCTACATCTCACAGCAAGGCAGACTAGACTGTTTTGCAACTTTAAAACTGACCCCATATAAGTACATGTGAGTGTGCCCCCTAATGGATTAGTGCCCCACCCGGGAACACCCCAATGATCATGCATCTGATGCAGCTGACACAGGTAACTAACTATCTTAAACTGAAATAAGCACATTCATGAAATGGATCACATGATGGATGTTGTGATCTGCCTAATAAGAGACCTACTGTAAGTGCTGATTGTTCATTTTAGATAATCTCTCTCTCTGTTGGTTTTTATTTGTAATTGCAGGCCATATTTTTGTTATTTCCCTTTTGCACTGGGTAATCGCTCATGCATTGGACAAGTATTCTCACAGGTGAGTCAAATAAAAGGCAGACTTGGACTGCTCAGGTGAGACACCATGATTGAATGATTGAATTGGACAAAACGCTTACTTCAAATTCCCCAAACACATGCACTAAATCATTAGTGGGAGGTATAATTATACTATTTATGAATAAGAAAAGTGACTTGGGGTATTATTAGGAATCACTTCCTTTGAAAGGTCACGTCTGTTATTGTTGTATTATATCTAAAAAACAACAGATCTCTGTACTTCTCCCATTTTAGATCTCAAGTATGTAGCCTCAAGTATTCAAAGATCGTTGTCATATTCCAGTTCACCAGATTTAATGTACAATACAATATGTAGGTATTTGTTCAATTTTACATTTCATGTTAGTCCATTCAAACCTAGCAGGAGTTTGCAATTTAGCAATAAAACAGGCTAGGCTCTGTCTGACTGCGACTGACACTTAAGGACGCTGAAATGTCTGTTACCCTGTACAGGCCCACAAACACTTGATTGACTAACCCAGACCACCCTGGGCCTGTAAAACTCATTCAGCACAAGTGAGAACCTCTATGGTGATGCAATATGTTACAAATGTTAATTGAGCAAGGCATAGTCAATTGTTTTTTGCAATTCTACACCTACTAGTCTAGCTCTTTAATGTTTAATACTCATCTGGATAGAGATGGGACAATGACAAAATGGTTTCTATAAAACCCTGCTTAATTCACTATATTTGTCTGCTCGTCCAAATTTTACAGTTTCTGCATCAGACCCATCTTTCAGGATCTTTTTTTAAAGATGAATAGAAATTTTAGGTCTTGGTGTAAAATTTCATCAAGGAATGTTGTACATAAAATATAAAAAACAGGCACACTTCTCATTTTACAGCCACTGATAAACATGGCCTGCGGTGGGCTGGCTCCCTGCCCGGGGTTTGTTTCCTGTCTTGTGCCCTGTGTTGGCTGGGATTGGCTCCAGCAGACCCCCCTATGACCCTGTAATTAGGATATAGCGGGTTGGGTAATGGATGGATGGATGGATGGATGATAAACATGGCAGTTCATTGCAGTATTTATGCAAATCTCATACATAAAAGCATTTGTAAAGATATAGTTTAGATATGCATTATAAGCAGCTAATACTGTATAAGCTTTTAATGATAAAAAATTACACTCAAAAAATCACCTTATTTTCCATTTTTTTACATCATGCTAGAAGGATTATAATATTTATGTAACATTCATTATATCCCAGGCTATTAAGTATCACCAATTGTTTTCTAACACTTTTTTTTCTAAAACAATGTATATGAATGTATAAAGCATGCAGTAGAATATACTTCTTACATGTTTTATAAATACTTATTTTATATACTAGTGAAGTGTTTTATTATTGTTCATAATTTGTGCAACTGCACCTAAATCATCTCGTTTTGAATTAGAAGGCAGAAGTCTCATGATCTCTCCAGTATATTCAGTGCAGCCGTAAACGTTTATCAGTACACTCTTTTGTAGTATGTAGGCCAGACAGTGCTGTTCTTAAAGAGGTGGCAGTATAACAACAATACAGACCTGCACAAAGCTTTATATTCTGTCATTGGAGAAGAAACATGAAAGCAAGAAGCAACAAGACTTGACACCATCATATTTACTGTCAATTACAATATTATATATACTGGAATAGCTAAACTTTTACTGCTGCACCATAGAAAATATCTTGACCATTGGCATCACTGTGTGGTGTGGTAACAAAATGACACAGGACAAAAAGGCCAATCAGAAGAGCTCACTTAGCGTTATTTGATTATAATTAAGTTCCCATGTCTACTAGTACAATGTACAGGGTTGTCCAGATCTAATTATGCAATTTTCATTACACTATAACTTATTAAGTTTATTACATAGAGAATTCACAACTGAATGGAGGACAAGTCGGACATTACAAAGACATTAATTCAATGTAAGTCCATTTTCGTTTATGACAAGTGTGGGGAACAGCCCGGACACACAGACAGATAGACATGTTTTAAAGTCGCCACACACGTTTATTTACAATTATGTACAACTGTGAATATGCACAAACCCAGTGCCGCTGCACCAATCACCCCAACATCCAGGCCTCTTTTCACAATGCCTTTCTTCTTCTGGCCGCCTCCACTCCTCTCCTCTGACTTCCGTCCTTCTCCACCCGACTCCAGCCAACGAATGGAGGGAGGCGGACCCTTTTATTCACACCCGGATGAGCTCCAGGTGCCTCCCTATCAGCTTCTGCCGACACTCCCCAGTGTGGTGGAAGTACCGGCTGCGCACCTGGAAGCACTCTGGGTGTCCCTGGTCTTCTTCTCCCCCAGCACATCTGGATGTGGTGGAAGTGCTGAGGGCCAGGACTCCTCAGGCACTGGGGCGTCCCCCTGGCGGTGACCACGGGCCCCTATAGGGTTGAGCTTCTATGCACCAGGGCGGTCTTCCCCTTGTGGTCTGGAGGAGACGTAAGCCCTCCTCTGGTCCTTCCATGGCGTCCCAGTTGGGTCTGCCCACCAGCCTCCTGTGACATAAGATATTTCGAACAATTCTTTTGTCTTGCATTGTTTTCTTGCATTGCATTAAAAGTTGCATAATTAGATCTGGACCACCCTATAGTAGTCAGTCAGGTAAGATGCATTTAATTATTCACGACACAAACTGCTGGAGAATGTAAACTGTTTCTGACCTTGGTAGTGCAGGGTTGGATGCTTCCTTAATTAAAGGACAGGATTTCTTTCAGCAAGTTGTTCTCTAAAATTAATAAGCAGATACCATAATCACTTATGATGCACACAAAGTAACATGTGTTTTTTCTGTACCAACCGCTATACTGTATATAAATACAGTAAGTCCTACTTTATAGCTTGAGATAGTATGCATGTCACAAAACATATTATAAGCCTTTTTAACTTGACAGAAATGTTTATAAATGACATAATAATAAAATGTTAACATACTACTTCCAATAATTTAATTTTGGTAATGACATTATTAATAAAAGATGTTTTAGACTATTAATAACTGTTTATCATGGATGCCTAAAGTAATACCAACCTTTGGAATACGACACCAGGCTGATTGTTGTTACTGTGATGCAGTGCGCTTATTGCTGTCAGTTCCTGTCGTTAATATTGCATGTAATAGTTGTCAGGGCTTATATTCTAAAAATAAACCATTTTTAATTTTCTAAAAGAGCAGCAAAAACATTTGTCAAATAAATACAGGGTGCTCTATAAAGACACTGTTTCGAATCATTCCTTTGCTCAGTCCTGGAAACTTCTATACAAAATATACCGTGCACAAAGATTGCTTTTGCATATTTTGACCAGGATATAGTCTGGAATAATAGATAAAGGCGAGCAGTGCTTCAGCTGCCAAGTGTGTCAGGAGCCAGGCCTCTGGATCAAACAGACTGACCCCTTTGATGTGAGAGAGAGAGAGGAAAAAAGCAACAAGCAACTGATAGAAATAATTCAGCAGGAAAATGAATTTAAGCTTTATCATTTTTAGCAATAAGGCGTTTACTCTCTTCCTTTGCTTCTTGTATTGTTTTCTAACACTGAAAACTTCTTTTTTCAACTAACAGATGGAGGCAAAAACAGTATTGACAAAGCTGCTTCAGAGGTATGAATTTAAACTGGTTCCTGGTCAATCGTATGACATGATGGACACGGGCACACTAAAGACAAAGGATGGAGTCGTCTGCACAGTCTGGCCAAGAGATGGAAAGCAAATGAAAAAGAATTTAAGTGCTGGAAAGTGAAATGACAGCCAACCATGTGCAGTGACCCAATTCTGTAGTAATCTGACTTAATTAATGTGATTTAGTTAACTATTACGCTTGTAAAGTCAGGAGGAGAAAACTGAAATTCAAATGTACTTCAGAAATGATACACTAACAAAAAATTCTCAAACTCGTTTAATCCAGTTCAGAGTCAATCAATCAATCAACATTTATTTATATAGCACATATTCATACAAAAAAATGTAGCTCAAAGTACTTTACAAAATGAATAGAAAAATAGAAGACACAATAAAAGATAAACATAAGTCAACATTAATTAACATAGAATAAGTAAGGTCCGATGGCCAGGGTGGACAGAAAAAACAAACAAAAAAAAAACTCCACAAGCTGGAGTCGGCCCATCCCAGCCACACTGGGCACACAATATGAGTCAGTCCCCAACAAGGTGACTTTCCATCACGGGGCCTGTGCATTTAATCACAAACCAAAAGAGAAATTTAAAAATTGTCCATTAACCTTCAAGACTTTAGGGATGAGGGAGGAAAACCAACATACGTGGGCAACAACCAAACACAGGAGTCCAGCTGAGGATGCTGAGGCAGAAGTGCTAACCACTGTGCCATACTGCATTCTGAAATACTTTCTTGTATGCCCTGC
Organism: Polypterus senegalus; assembly: GCF_016835505.1. NCBI lineage: Eukaryota > Metazoa > Chordata > Cladistia > Polypteriformes > Polypteridae > Polypterus > Polypterus senegalus. Next base: position 17,029 of record NW_024385176.1, read on the forward strand.
TGATGAAGTTTAATTGCTAAACCGATATTGTTTTACAGCAATTACTCCGTGCTATATGTTTTTATATATTTCTTAGATCCTAACATAGCCCAGATTCTTTGACCTGGAAACTGTCTGCAGTCCTTGAAGTGTTTGTTAGTTTTAAGGCACATTTAAAGGCATCACCATTCCAATGATTCATAAAAGTTTTTCTATACATGTATTGGGTAATGTGGTGCTGCAGTGGTAAGCACTGCTGTTTCCCAGCTCTTGGGCTACCATGCTAGTCTGGCAACTACCTGTGTTGTGATTGAATGTTCTTTCTTTATCTGCAGACCTCCATTTTTTCCTCCCACATCTTAAAAAGCACTCAGGCCGGAATAACGTGACTCTGCACTGACTGAGTGTGTGCTCTCTTATGGATTGGCACCTTCTCCAGGTTTAGTTCTAGCCTTGCATCCAGTAATGCTAGCCCTGAACTACAGAAAATGAGTAAAGATAATGGAGTTATACATTACAACCTTGTTTGCTCAGAAAGCCAATGTAATTGACTCACAACAGTTGTATTTGTTCCAACCATTTTCTAACCCTCCTTATTCATATACATTGTCACAGTGCTAACGAAAACAGCAATTTTGTTCATGCCACTGGAGAGTGGCGACATGTTGCATGCTGATTAGCATGTGCACGTAAGAACTTCACTGTACTCTGTAAATATGACAGTAATAACACTATACATTTATCCTCTTTAATAAAACCCCTGTGTGCGTCCAGGTGTCTGTGTCTGTGTGTCTTCTGGTGAAGTGTGCATGCGTGGGGCATGATGTGATCTCTTTGTGGACGCACAAACACTAGAAGCGAAGCACACAGAGAATGGTGTAGCCGCGGCCGCGCATGATAAGCAAATAAAGGACAGCATTGCTGTGGAGCGTGCTGATTGGGTAGTCGCGGCTGTGCACATAAAATCCATTGCTGGGGAGACGCCACACATACTGCCCCTCGCATGTTTACTAACTAGTTACTAACAACATGCCACCCAAAAAAAGGACACGTCAAGTAGGACAAAAGACACAGACACTCAAATCGTAGATAAGCAACATCTCCTGGAAGAACGGTCAGCTCAGCAAGTAAACATCAACTAAAGAAAGGCTGAAAGACAAAGAAAAATACGAGCAAATAGATCGATTGTAAAAAAGAAAATGAGCGTCAGAATATTCCCCATATTGATTTGGCTCCATCCTCTACTAATTTACCCTTTACCTTAAGAAGGCGACAATTTCCAGTTACATTAGCCTTTGTCATAACAGTTAATAAAGCTCAAGGGCAAACCTTAGAAAAAGTTGGCATTTACTTGCCAGAACCAGCATTCACACACGGTCAGTTATATGTTACATTATCAAGAGTTAGACGTTTTATAGATGTTGTTGTCAACATTTTAGATGGTCCTGAATAAGGCAAACTGTTGCCAAACTCAGACAGAGTATTTACAAAAAATGTTGTCTATAATGAAATTTTATAGAAAAATTTCATGAGGTAAAAAAATAAAAACTTTTTCCTAAATATCTTCTTCAGATATTGTGTATTACAGATTGTTATAAAGTTTTACACTAAGGCAATATTAATTATACTTACTGTATTGTCATGTACGTTTCTATTTTATTTTTGTTATTATTTTACTTTAGGCTTCGTGGAAAAATATTTTTAACAAAAAAAAGTTTAAGAAAACAAACAGAATGAGGTCAAGGTCCCTTGCCATTTAATATTGACTGTTCCTACTAATGTTTATGCACTACTGTTCTAGCGCCCGTTATTGTAACGGGCTTAATGTCTAGTAAAGCTACAGAAATTAAAGATGGATCTAAGTGAGGCTGCAAGCAGCCAGTGCTTTACAGAGCAGTCTGTGTTATATTTAAGATGTAAAAGCAAATGCCAATAAACAATGTAAAATTAACACTAGATCTGTGACAGAGTAACTGAGAGGAAAGAAAGAAACGCAGACTGACTAAGGGTGGTCCAGATCTAATTATTCAAGTTTCATTAAGTTTATTACATAGAGAATTCACAAAAAAATCTTTTTGTTGCCGATAGATGGCAGCACCTGCCCTGCATTCCAAAATGGCGGGGAGACGGTTGTCAGTCGAACAGCGGGTGCGATGTGTTCGCCTTTTCATAATTGCATAATTAGATCTGGACCACCCTGTACAATGATAATGTAGTAAAGAGACGGAAGTGGTAATGTTGGGGCTGATGGAAGTCAAGAGATGATGATGATGATGATGATGATGCCTTTGATTAACTAGAGGTGTTGAAAGGTTTTTGGAACAGCCAGTTGGTTTGTGTAACTTGGATCATTTGAGCTGTCTCACACATTGAAACAAAATAATCAGTGCACTCTGTCTGGCATTGAGGAGTTTTGAAGATTATTCTGAATTATGTAGTCATGTAAGTACATAACATTTCACTACTTGAGTAAATTAATTTGAGATCACTACAGTATATTAATTTTTTTAAGGATTTAATTTCACCAATGTTCTTGATCCAAGGTGCACATTTAATAAAACGGTGCTGTTATCGGTATACTTACACATTTTTAAGTGCTCACATGGAATCAGGAGCAAAGAGGCTCGTGTGCTGAATTCAAGTGAGAGGATCAGCTTACATTCTAATAAACGTTGGTATTATTCGAGTGTGAAATATGTAAACTTAAAAAAATAGACTTTAAAAATATCTAATGCACAAACTTACTAAATGATATTGTAATCTTACACTTAAATAAAACTGCCCAACATTTCAGATCATAATATCTACATTTATTATTGCACAAATTATTTTGCTAAATATTTAATAAAAGCATCTGTACGATTTTTCTACTTTTATCAAAGCTAAATGTTATATTGTACACTAAGTAATATTCTATTCATCTGAATTTGACTGAGTAAACATTTAAGTAAACTCTTTGATTGCATGAAACACTATTTTATACCTAAGTATCACCATAGAAAATATATAAAGTTTATAGAAATATGCAGCTTTGTAAACATGTATGAACTTTTCCACAAGGTGGCAGGGTTGTAAGAAATGTCTCTGTTGCCATACAATGTCCGTGTATTTGAATTTAAAACGTTTAGCGAATGAACTGTATACAACAAATACATGCCTCATATCAAGAGATTACTATGAATGTTGTTTTTTAATTAATTATGATTTTAAAAACAGACTAATGACATTTTATGGAAGTGTTTTTATTGATATTATTGATGTGTGTTCAAATAAATCTGTCTCTAAATAGCAATTATATATTTTTTATATTATGTTTTTTAACTAACTAACTAATGGAAATACAAATTCTTTGGCACACAATTTTCAGTGAATTCTATCTCATTTGTAAGAAGGTTACTATACTGTAATTGCAAATATATTATGAAACTCAAAATAAAACACAAAACAAAGCAATGCTGAAGCATAAAAACAAACAAAATACAATATATATATATATATATATATATATATATATATATATATATATATATGGGCTATAGACAGGGTGGTTTGAGGCCCAAATTACAACTGTTCAGGGTCAGACACATTCTGAAAAGGATCAGGTTATAGAAAAAGTACAGTTTCATTTGAAGAGAAAATGTCAGAACCCATCCTATGTAAGAACATGTTGTCTCCATAGTAGATCAAGTACCACTAAGGACACCTTGAAGACAAAAAAAGGAAAAGACTCAGGAACTGCAAAACAACTTCATCAACAGCCCAAACAAGAATATGCTATGCTTAAATAATCAGCCTTGGCATAAATCATGAAACCAATGGTGCTTGTTAAATCGTCTTAGGCAGATTGTTTGTGAGTTAAGATGCCCTCAAGCTAACGGCTCTTCATTATTTGTATTCATTTTGGAGGCGGCATCCTGAGATCACAAACAAACTGGAATTGTATTATTAGTATGTTATGGAAGGTAAGGTGGTAGGAGCTGAAGATTATGTGTGAGAAGGAGTGCTTTGAAATGACAGTAGCTGTAAATGTAACTGGAAGTCAGTGACGTGGTATACGAACCAGAATTGTAAGGTCACAGTTCCCAGTTCCTGCTGTGTTTTGAATTAACAGTTGAGCAGTAAGTGAACAATTTGAGCAGTCTGACTATAAATTATTACAATATTCAATACTGTTCAAGACACATAGATGAAGTAGCTTTTCAAGATCCCACAGCTCAATTCTGCAATATTTCTTAGGTGGGGAAAAAGAAGGTTTTGGAAAGCACAGAAATGTGATCATTTAAATCTGTGTCAATGATAAATGTTGGATGAATTTAGGTTAAATTAAAATTCAAGCCTTTAAGAATATTCGGTATTAATCTTTAAAGAATTTTCTCCCACTAAAATATATTTTTTCTTCCTGAACCTGATTTTTATCCATCCACTGATTTACATCAATAATCTAATTAACTCATGCTGTGATCACAGTGAACCTGCAGTACGGTGGTGTTTCCATAAAATGGGAAGGCTAACATTACAAATGGGTATAATTCAACTGCTCTGTTCACTCATAAACCTTACTTAATAACAATGGGAAATACATAACTAAAAAGTTGAACTTTACTTAAGGCACAAGTGCTGTCTAAATTAGCAAAGTGAAGTTTTACTTGAATAGCCAAATTTGTGTTAAGTAATTTATATTTGAGAAAATCTTTTACCTACTCTGTAAAATGTTTTATAAATTTTAAACAATGTTGATAAAATAACTGAAAAATATATATTTATTTTCTGTTGAAAAAGCTCCATTTATTATCAACTTTCAACATAGTCACTGTGTCGGTGCATTTATTTATGCAATTAACGAATTTTTCAAAATACTGCTGAAAATCTGTTTAGAAATTCTCTTGATTGACTGCTTCAAGGCTGATGTGCCCATCTGGCAGATTTCTTTGTGTAATCCAACCACATAGGATCCTCAGAATTTGGGATTGTGGAAGATGTAAATGGTGTCAACTTATTTTAAAGGTTGGAACTCGTAAGGAAAAAAATTACATTGGCATACAAACATTTTGAAACAAAAATTCTTTAAACTTTTTGTCCTAGTGACTGATGCTCATTTAATGTCTTATCATTTAATCAAATAGAAACAATAAGTTACATTCCTATTATAGTGTCACATACTTTTTTATTTATATGTATTTTTCATTCACCAATTAATACTTAACAGACTTAAGAATAAGTGTAATAGAACATTAAGTACCTAAAGTAATGGGGATTAGGGATAGTTAAGATAATTAAAAATAGACTGAAATACCCAATAAAATAAAGCCATCATATTTTAAAATGTGATTGATATTATTTATTGTCATTTGTGAAATACTGTATTTAGGCGTAAACAAGTCATTTGTAATAGTCAAGTTTACTTCACATATGCTCTGTACCTGAGATAGGTGGGTGCTTTCAACAGTAAGTCTGGCCCTGCTAATAACAGTTTTATCTTTTTTAATCTCCCTGTTTTTAAGTTTACTTTTTGCCTAAAATCTACTTACTGTATGTTTGCAGCTTTATGCAATAAGAAGACATGCAGGTTGGGTGGATTGGGGTGACATATTCGCCCTTGTATGTATGTATGTGTGTACATCCTGCGACGGACTGGCGTCCTGTCCAGGGATTGCTCCTGCCTTACATCCTCAATTTGCTAGGATAGGCTCCATCATCCCCACAACCCTGATCAGGATGTGGCACTTTTTAGAAAATGGATAAAATGATGGTTATGGCCAAAGGTCAAGTGAAAAAACAAAGTTTCTCCTCGGGATTTAAGACAAGGTTCCAAATATCAGAACACCAATTAACTGTGAGGTGCAGATTATTGAAAACAATTGTAAGGGGCCATCAATAGTGTAAATCAATACTGGATGTGTTATATGTTAAATAGTCTATATTTACAAGTTGCATTAATTCCTGATAACGCCTCAAACAAATAAAAATATTAAAACAGCAGTTTATTTTGTTGATACAATACACATTTCTGAATGTATTACATATAAATTACTATCGGTATTAAATGCCGACTGATGTATGTGTCATCGGCCCTTCATACAGTATTACATAAATATGGCATTTATAACTACCGCTGATGAAAACAGACATTAATGGCACTAATACATATTATTGGTAGGTGATAAAGAAAAGGCAAGGCCCCAGCGAGGATCGAACTCGCGACCCCTGGTTTACAAGACCAGTGCTCTAACCACTGAGCTATGGAGCCCGACAAGAAAAATATTTTCATAGGATTCTTTAAATAGTGCTGAACCGATTTTTATTTTCTATTCTTCTAATTTACGCCTTAGATGTTTTTTTACCAAATCGAGGTTCCCCCCTACTTGTTTGATAACTACTAGTCCTTCCATAAATCACCATCGCTTCGTAACTTCCGGTTGTTTCGACAAATGTGCAAACGAGACCACATGGCACTTAAGCAATTCTTTATACGCAGACGAGGTAGGTGGTCAATCATTATTTATTGTTCACTTTAAAGGTTAGCGTATATCCAGCGAAACGAACTCGTTCAAAAAAAACTTCCAGGACAACAGTTCAAATATTTTTATGTTCCCACGGTGTATTCCTTACGAGAGCGAACATTACATAAACTTCACTTCGTTACAGAACTAAACTCCTACAGAGAAATATATACTGAACGTTTACCCGTAACAATAGTAAATTCCTTTAAAAAAACACCGTTTGCGAGCAGCGGCTGCTTTAAAATGCGACAGGACTCTCTCAAAACACATTGTGCCGTCTCGACCAGTGTGAACTCAGCGATTGGTTATCACAAAAATAATTGACGTATGGTCCGCCCACATTTCAAATCGTAGTATTCGACAGCCAATCACCTTAGGGCAAAGAGCCGGAACCCATTGTAATGGGGAATGCGCGGTAATACGCCCACCCTACAACACATCAGGACAGAACAGTGTGTAAATGCGCCCAACAAAACAGATTGCATCGAGTGGGATTTCTTTAGATAATAATTACGAATAAAAACGCTTTACAAATTCATGTATGATTTTGTGGAGCTGATTTTAAAATGTTATGTCAGTTTTACTAATAGATAAAGACAAGTTTGCACTTGTAATGTTTTAACTCTCTGCGACCGTACGTACAGAACGTTTTGTCAAGGGGTTCGTAATGTTATAGTTTATGAAACATCGTGAAGTGTCTTATTATGGTGCGTACCATAAAGAACAACAAAATCTGGATATACTCCTTATTGTTCATTTCATTTTATTTCACAAACCGGACAACCATGTTAATGTCACCGATAGTTTCTGAAACTCAGTTTAACTTTAAGTTAAGTTTGTGGAGTTATCAGTCGATTGTGTGAAGAAATTTCCTTAACTCAAAAAATGTATTACCCTTGCTTAACATAAATGGTTAGTCCAACGTTAAGGGTTCAGTCCTAGAGATAAACATCTCACATTAAACAAGAAAAGTCTGTAAGTATAAAATGTTCCTGTAGTACAGTATATAATTTACTCTTTTAAATGCGATCACCTTAACCCGAAGAACTCACTCGCACAGTAAAAAGTACTAAAATAAAGTCTTGTCACCGTTTTCTACTGATTAAATATTTCAAAAAGAAAGACGCGTGTCTTCATAACAGTCTGTTGAAAAGGGACATTTATACTAATAAAAGAAAACAAATGAACAGGTCAGTGTTTGGACACCGTGTTTAAATTTAAATGTAGTCACTTTAAGGACACTTTTATCCAAAGCGAGTTACCAAAGAGGTCAACATAATCAAGTACCACCAGCCACAGACCCCCTGTGTAAATCCAGTTGGCAAAAACGAGTGAAAAAACTGAGTTGATATTAATGCAGATTGATAATTGTTCCTATTTGTTAATTGTTCCTGTTTGCAAGTGTTGTTCCAACAAATGATGACGTACATCTGGCGCGTGACGTCCTTTTATTGGGCAAGACGGGATGGGCGGAAATGATGTCCCAGTTCCTT
>NW_024385177.1:0-10771 GCF_016835505.1 Polypterus senegalus
AGCTGAAGGATGGAAAGTGCCCCCAGTATCCAAGATAACTGGATTTTTATAAGGGCCTCTTATCTTCAAATCTTCTAATTTTAATTAAATATACTCACCAATAAACACCCAGAATATTTATATTGGAGCAGAAAAAGCATTTGTGTGAATGAACCTTTACTATTGGAAATTTGGTTTTAACATTTGTGTCATGGATCAAATTACTGTATACCATTCCAGAAGCTTCATTTTGTATCAACAACATTTGTTCAGACTACTTAAACTAGAACGTGGTACTAGACAAGGATGTCCTTGTCACCCGTTTTGTAACGCCATTGAACCATGAAATACAATGTGAAATACTGATCAGATAAAGGGATTATCAGAGAAGGACTGGAACGAAAAATTTTTTATATGCAGATGATATGGTACTGTATATATCAGCCCCACAAAATTTGGTTTGAGTCTAAAGAATTACAGAATTTCAAGAGTTCTCTGGTCTCAAAATTTAAATTTCTGAATAAAAGTGTACTTTTTTCCAGTGAATTCTAAAAGCAATAATATTAGATTAGATATTCCTACCTTTATTATTGCGAACAGTTTAAATACCTAGGTAAACATCACAAGTAAACATAAAGCTCTTTATCAACAAAATTTCCTGTCTGTATGGAAAATTTTAAAGGGCAAGACTTGCATAGAGGGGTCAACCCTTTATTTCACTCTAGCTGGAAAATTAACACTGTTAAGATGAATATTCTTCCTAAGCCCCTTTTATTCAAAACATCCCAATATACATCAATAAATATTTTTAAGCAATTAGATTCAACAATAACCTCATTTATTTGGAACTCAAACATCCCGATCAAAGAGCGAACCTACAAGAAAAGGCAAAAGGGCGCATGCTTACCTAATTGGTTTTATTATGGCAGCAAATATACAAGTGAAAAAAACCGGGACACAAATAGAAGAACATAACACATGCTTGGTCTGCAAATGAAGTAAAATCGAGTACTTCTTTATATTCCCTGCCTGTACCCCAATAAACACAACTTATCGGCAATATACTAATAACCAATTGTGCTTCACTCCCCTTGATAGAACCAATGTAGAAAGCATTTTGACGGAGAAGCTTTTATCTGTGTAACCTCTGCAAGGGAACCACCTCTTTCAACCTTTCGTGAACATATGCAGTTTTTAATCTGGGAAAAAATTACACCGAATTTATCATTCCAGCTACACATTTCTTTCACTATCTTCAAATTAGGAACTTTTTTAAAAAGAACCTTCCGATTTTCCTCATCTTGCACCATCATCCATGCTCTGCAATATATAGAGTATTTTACAGTCCCTCCCTTTCAAAGATCCAAGAGGACACTGGGAAAAAGATCTTCAAATATCATATCAGAAAGGAGTGGAAAGTAGTAATGCAGAGAATTCACTCGAGCTCCATATGCAAAACATACAATTATTCAGCTCAAAATTATATATCAAACACATCTGTCTCATCTAAACTTCAAAATGTTTCCAGGGCATGATCCAACTCTGTGAACGCTGCAATCAAGTCCCAGCCTCACTGGGTCAATGTTCTGGGCCTGCACCAAATTAACATCATTCTGGACCAAAATTTTAATTACCTTTCAGACAGTCTTGGTCTCACAATCCCTCCTAACCCACAACAGCTGTGTTTGGGTTCTTCCAGTTGGTTTAAAGTGGAGAAAGACAAACAAACTGTGATTGCATTCACTACACTTTTGGCATGGGACTTATTCTGCTAAACTGGAAGAACCCAAGCTCTCCCTTTTAAGTCGAGTGGAAAACCGATGTTTAACACTATTTGAAATTGAAAAAATCAAATATTCAGTTAAAGGATCAGCAAAGACTTATTTCAAAACATGGCAGGATCTAATCAGTAATATTTTAAAATAAGCTCTAAAGCACAGAGGAAGCAATTATTTCTGTATTTCTTTGTCTAATGCATTCATCTCTATGGCTTATCAAACTTATTAATTTAGGTATGTTACAAGCCTTAAATTTTATTTGTTTGCATTGTTCTCTCTCGGGGTGAGGTCGACTTTATTCTATTTTACTTTTGTAAAATTGATTGTTTGTATGGATTGACTGACAAATTAAGAAATTAAAAAAAAAAAAAAAAAAGGAGTTCCTATATTTACCTGGGATGTATAACCGCTTTTTGGAAACCCTTATCTGAACTTGTCAAGGCGTGTTTTCATGTTAGTTGGCCTATGTCTTTGTGAAAAGACCGCCATAAATTGAGAACTGAGAGTTTCATTGTGTTATTTAGCAGCCCTAGAAATGGCCCTGTACGGTAAGAGGCTGGAACTCTGTGATATTAAGCGATTTTCTAGGGTCACATCCACTTGTGAATTTAAACCAGCTATTGAATAATTTTCAAAGGCTACCTTGGCAGTGCTGCAGGATTAGTACCATCAGTCTTGCGATTTTGGATCCTGACATGTAGAAACATGTTATTCAGGCCCAAGTAGTCTTCACCATTCCCCAGTAATCCAAAACTCTTCGGCACATCTTCAGATAAAAGATGAGAGGGGGGTCCCCTTAATGCAGATCTTTTTTTCTGCACTAGCCCTTGTATAAAGAAACGAAACAAGCCCAAACCCCCGTTTCAAAAACACTCAAAAGGCCCCAACCCCGATGAACGAAAGACATCCTGTTTTAAAAAAATTTTTTTCAATTTCTTTTTGGGCACCGGACTTAACCTTGTGGGGGGAAAAGAAAATGATGAAAAAGCTGAACCCATTTTTTTGAAAATTTGGGTTGCGGGGGCTGGGGAGGTCTTTTTGCTTAGTTTTCCTCATCACCCCCCCAAACCTTCTTGATTTTCTTTTGCATCCTTGAGTCTTCACTCCAGACATGGCCCCCATCACCCCCCACATTTTTGACAATATTTTGGCGGCTGATTTAATATGTGGATAGAAAATTTGAATGTTTTTTCAAGAGGGCAAAGCTCTTCTAAACACCCCGAAAACCGAATCAGGGGAGCCCAGAGAACACAAGGGAGTCCGTTGCCAGCGGGTTCCAAATCACATAAGGGGTTAGGCCCTGGAAAAGTTCTCATCTCTGTTTTAGTCGTGAAATACACCGCTTAGCAGGTCTGAAAGGGTAACTGGACAAAGGACCTTCCCAAAAACAAAAAGGGGAATAATTTGTTCTGACCCGTCTTTTTTTAATTTATTTTAAAAGGGAAATAAACCCGAGTCTTCCCTAACCAAAACGAGGGCTTGTCATGGGTGATTGTGGTCATCTTTTTCATCTCCCCCCTCAATATGTATGCATCCCCCAAGGAGGGGTACCCGTTCCCCACTCTTTGGTGAGACAAATGTCGCCATAACATAAAAGGGGTGTAAAACCCCCCCTTTTATCCACAGTGTAAGGAGCCCCCATTCAAAATGCCCAAAGGGTTTTTGTCCGAATGAGCTCTTGGAATCACCCCCAAATCCCCCTTGTGTAAAAGGTTTCATCCTTCTGAGTTTACAAACATAAAATTCCGCTCCAGTGGCTGGAAGCGGAACCCATTATGTTTTCCAGTTTCATAGGGGATTTCTTTTTCTTTCGAAAAGCACCCGCCATTCATCTTGGATGTAACTTTTCTCGAATTAGCCTGCAGGAGTGAAATCGGTTTTTTCACGGGGGACACAACGATAAATTTTATCCAGTTTGTCTGGGGGTTTTTTCCAGGTGTGCGGATACTGAATTTCAGTGAGTCCAACTTCCCAGTTCCCCTGTAGTTAAATTGGGGGGCTAATTTATGGTAAAATTGGAATGGTATTATTGGGGAAAACATCCCTGGAAAAATTTCTGGGTGGGAACAACGTAAAACTTTTCTCCCATTAAAAACACACAGTTAATGAAATATTTTTGATTTCAGTATTTAAATTGTTCCCTTGCAGTAGGTTTAAAGGGTCCAACTGTTAAACTTTTTGGGGCCCAAACCCCGAACCTTTCCCCAAAAAATATGTTTTTTTTTCTACTGATATTTGTTCTCCAAATTTTTCAATCCTAAAGTTTCTGTACCTCAATCTTTTGAAATAGCACGAAAAGGCCCCTTAAATGTTTTTACTGTCATAACCCTTTGAGCTTGTAAAAGGGGTTTTGGCCCATTTCCCAAAAACCCTCCCCTAAAAATTTTGTTCATATCCCTTTGAAAAAGGATTCGGGGTATTCAACACTCTGACTATATCCCCAACTTTGAATTTGTTTTTTTGGGGTCTTTTGGGTTTATTGGGATAGTATACCCATTGTTTTAAAGACTTTCCATGAATTGGAGCTTTAATTGCCCCTCGGTAGACTTTTTATTGGGGTGATACCCTCGTTTAAAAAAGATTTCCCCAAATTTCCCTGTAGTACTTATTGGGACGGGGAATTGGGGCTAAATTTTCTCCATTTTGGTCTTCAGAGTTCGAAACTTCAACCCCCAAGCCTTTAATTTCCCTTGGGTGGGGGAAATTTTTTTATCTGTGTTTATTTAGAAAAATTTTGAAATTTCCCCTTGAAAACTCTTTCCCCCCTATCGGTCTGAAGTTCTAAGGAACTCTACCCCCCAAAATTTTTAAAAGCTCTCGTCACTATTTTACCCGTTTTGTTTTTCGGAACCCGGGCCCAGGTTTTTAGAAAAATATCTACACAAGTCAATAAAATTTTGGAAACCTTGATTATAGTCAGCCGGGTTTTCTCATATCCACCAATCAATTTTGCCATTTTTCATCTGTTTTTGGAAAAACATACACCTTTTTCCCTTTTAAAAATGGATTCTGCCCGGGTTTTTAATGTATTGTGTAGGTAATTGCGGGGATAACCACGGGGAAAACTCTTGATCCCCAATATTATGACCCAATTCAAAAGGCTCTTTTCAAGGATTCTTTACCCCCTCAAAAAGCATTCTCAGGGGTTATAATATTTTTTTCCAAGACCTGCTCTGTTGCCAGTGAAAAAACAGACACGGGCCAAACAAAAACTTAAAAAAAACTTTTTTAAGCACTCTGGGGCAACTTGTTGTTTTTCCCAAAAAAGGTTCTGACACATAAAGCATATTCAAGGCCCATTTTTCCCATGGGGGTTTTTCACACCCTAAGGATCAAGGTTATCCCCACAAAACTCTTTTTGCAAGAGGGCGGGTTGTAGGTAGGAGTGGTCATCCATTTCCAAAAAAATCCCTGCTTTTATAGTATCTTGAATAGAGTAGGCTTTTTCCAAGTTCATAAAAGATTTTTTCAATCCCCCACATGTTTTTTTGTGAAAAGGTAGGAAAATTTATGATCCCCCCGGGAATTTTCCCCCCAAAGTTTTTTTGAAGGCTTCGGGAAAATCTTCAGGATCTTGTAAACCCACGCCCCACGGTATCAATATCAGGTTCACTGTGGCGGAAGTCTTGTCTGGATGGGATGGTTATCTTTTCCCCTTGACACCCTTTTTTTTCCTTTGTGGTAGACAAAAGGGCCTTGACCGTCAAAAAGCTCTTTTAACAAGTTGGGGCCTTTTTCCCAGGTTTCAGGCAGCACACCATTAGGACAACCGATTTCTCTCAGAAAACCGACAACAGGTTTCCCTTGGAACTTTTTTGTTCACCCAGGGCTCCCCGGGGGAAGGTGGGGGAAAAGGGTATCACGGGCACAATTCCCAAAAGAGACAGCGGGTTAAACGGTTTTGGGGGCGGGAAATTTAACCTGCCTGCCCCAAAGTCATTTTTGACCAGAGACTGTAACCCAGGCTGTACACTTAAAACACCCAGTCAGATTTTTGGTTGTCCGGGAATGCAGTTGATCTTGACCCCCTTCCAAAAGAAGAGTTGGTAAGACCAGGTTTTAAAGCTTCAGGAGGGACCCGAGGTTTTTAAATGCCTACAGCAGTCTTTTTAAGGGGTCTTAGCAGCCAATATGGGAGAGCTTTAAAAATTAAATTCCCAGAGCTTACGAAAAAACTTGTGATCCCACTCCCCTTTAAAAAATCCCATCACACCTCTCCCCAAGCGCCATTTTGTCCTGTAAATGTGCCACTAAAGACAATTTCAAAGACCCGGGCTATTCCACCCCTCCACCATTATTCATTTTTTGGGGAACACACACATTTTTATGTTTGTTCCGTTTTACAATTCTGTTAAAACATTTTGTTAAAACATAAACGTTTTTTTATATTTTGGGAATAAATGTTACAAAATGTAGGCATAAACTATAGAATGTAAAGCCTTAAGTCCCAAAAATCAAATAAACACTTTCCCACAAAAAGGGTTTAAGAGCAATAAAAAGCTTTTTTAAACGTAAGGGGAAGATTTTTGACTCAAAGATAAGGTAACCTCAAAAAAGGACATAAAAGTTATAAATTGGATACACTGTCAGTTAATGGGGTTGTTCTTTTCATGTCGGATTTCTCCTTTTAAAAATATTTTTAACAATTGAGTTTTAATTTTGAACAGGTGTCCTATAACTGTTATTTTTTAAAATCCGCACACATACAAACAGACCCGACAGAGCACTGGGAATAGAGAACCCGACAGGCAAGAAGTCACTAGATATTTAAATAAACAGGGAAGGGCATTTCCGGAAATGGGAAAAATCAAACGAAGGCTGATCCCAGTGCCCGAAAACTCACGGCCGCTGTAAAACCCCGAAACCCTTTTTTCTGACTTGTTTGCGCAAGTACAGGGGGCAAAAACCAAATGTATGTGTGTACTGCCCTAAAAATTAACAAAAAATTGCAGCTCACTACCGGGAAAAAAGGGGAAATATAGGGGTGAGGGGGGTAAACCCGGATTATTGATTACACTTTTGGGTTTTTGCCTGCCCTTTCGCTTTTTCTTGGGGGTCAGGGCCGGGGTTTAGGGGGCCCAGGCCGTGGAAACTTATTCAGGGGCCCGGGGTCAAGCAAAAGGGTCTTTTTTTTTTCAGTACATGTGTTTTCCCCGTTTCAAGTGACTTCTCCTGCCCGTCTGTCTCTTATAAAAAATCATTCCCCCAAAATTTTATAACATCAAAGCCCGATTTATAAAATCAAATTGGAAATATAAACTCCTATTTGAAAATGTAAAGTGTTAGAATATAAAAAATATATTAAATTTCCGCTTTGGTTCTTTTCACCCCGACAGTGTAAGGTAAAAATTCACAAAATTTTCTCAAGTCGACCGGGGGTTTTGAGGGTTGGAAAAAAAGCCCCATACAAAAAGAATAAATAAAAATAATTTAAAAAGCATATACATCATTTTTAATGAATTAACAACAATTGGGGTTTTTTAAAAATTTTTTTGAAGATTTTTTTTTTTTTTTTTAATTTTTTAATTTTTCAATCAATACATGAATCCCCATTTTTACAAAAAAAAAAAAAAAAAAAAAAAAATTAATCTTTAAAAAAAGATCATCCCCAACCCCTTGGGGGAGAAAAAAGCCCAACGTTTTTTAAAAATTTTAAAGGGTTTTTAAAAAAAACCTAAATCCCAAAAAATTCTCTTTTCTTTTTTAAACTTATTTCAAAATTTACTGATTAGATCCCCCATGTTTTTTAAAAAGTCTGCACAGATCCCTAACTAGGGATTTGATTTTTCCAATTTTAAATAATATAAAACAAGGTTTCCCACTGGGCTTAAAAAAGGAGGTTTGGGTTCTTCCGTTTTATCAGAATAAGTTTTAGGGGCCCAAAAGTGGTGAATGCAATCACAAATTTTTTTTTGTCCCTTTTTTCCACTTTAAGACCCTTTTTGGAAGAACCCAAACCCCAGCTTTTGGGTTGGGGGGGTTGTTGGGTCCCAAAACTGTCTGAGAGGTAATTTTAAAAATTTTTTTTCCCCCGGGAAAAAATTTGGTCGGAAACTTGACCTAGTGAGGGTGGAGCTAATTTTAAACGTTTTGGGGTTGGGCTTCCTGAAACATTTTTGGGGAAATTTTAATTGAGACAGATGTGCTTTTTATATATAATTTTGGAAGGGTGTATAATTTGGAGCCCTTTTTCCCTATAGCCCCCAGGAATTCTCCCGCATTGCTACTTTCCACCCCCTTTTTGATATATTTTAGAGATCATTTTTCCCCGTATCCTCTTGGATCTTTGGAAAAAGGGGTTTTAAAAAAGGTTTTATATATTTTTTGGGGATGGAGTCTTTTAAATCCTTTAAATTGAGCAATAAATTTTTTAGCGGGATGATGGGGGGCCAGATGGGGAAAATCTGGAAGGTTTCTGTTTAACAAAGTTCCTGATTTGAAAATAGTAAAAGAAAATTTTTATTGGGAATTTTTAAAAATTTTGGGAAAGTAATTGTTCATAGGATGCAAAGGCGTTGTCTATATAAAGATCCCAAGCAAGTTAATTCCCAAAATTTTCCCCGATATTAAAAAATGACAGTTTTGAGGGTTGAAAAAAAGGTGGTTCTTTTACGGGTGCCCCTGAAAAAAACTTCTCCCTTAAAATGCTTTCTACATTGGTTCCCAGATTCTAAGTGAGGTGGAACACAATTGGGTTATTTGTGTATTTCATCGTGTTTATTGGGGGCCCAAAAAAAGGGGAATTTTAAAAAAATACTGCAGGATTTTTCTTCTAATTGGGTCCATCCTGTGTATGTTTTTTTTTCTATTTGTGTCCAGGTTCTTATCGACTGTATATTTGGGCCCCCGTAATAAAACTGGAAATTAAAGGAAGTACCGCCCTTTTTACCTTTTGTCTTTGTAGAGTCGCTTTTTTGATGCGGGATGTTTAGAATTCCAAATTGAGGTTATTGTTTAATCTAATTGCTTAAAAAAGATTTTTTAATGTATATTGGTATGTTTTGAAAAAAAAAAAAGGGAGCTTTTGGGAAAAATATTCATCTTAAAGGGGTTTTGTTGTGGAGGGTGAAGGGGTTTACCATCTATGCAAGTCTTGTTTAATTTTTTTTCCCTAGGCCTAAATTTTTTTGATAAAAGGGTTTTTGTTTACTTGTGATACAACAACAAAAAAATAATTTTATTTATATAGCACATTTTTTATAAAAAACAGTAGCTCAAAATGCTTTTTCATATTAAAGAATAGAAAAAAAGAAAAAACATAATTATAAAAAAAAAATCCCAAAATTAACCCTAAAAAGAGTAAGGTTCAATGGGGCCCGGGGGCAGGGAAAAAAAAAAAACTCCAGACGGTTGGGGAAAAAAAAAAAATCTGTAGGGATTCCCGACCATGAGACCCCCAGTCCCCCCCTGGGCATTCTACCCCAAAAAAATGAAACAGTCCTCTTTGGTTTAGGGTTCCGGGAAAGGGGCTTGATGATGATGATGGGTCCTAGACTTCTTCCTTTTAATCCGTCCATCATTTTAGCATCAGGGCTTTAGTAGTGGGGGTCCAGGCCACCACCACAAAGAAACAAAAAAAAGAAACAGAAAAAGAGATGGGGGTCAGTACCGTTTTTAGAGCCCCATGAATAGTTTTATGATGAATTGAACAAAAATATCGGATTAAGAAATTAATTAAAATGAAGTTAAAAAAAGGCCATGTTAAAGAAATTGTTTCAGCAGTTTTTAAAAGTTCACTGTATCAACCTGGGGTTCCTATTGGCGGCTATTCCGTTTTTGGCATAACAGCAAAAGGCCCCCCTCACCATTTTTTAATTTTTGTTCTTGGAATTCAAAGGGACCTCATTTGAGGATCGAGGTTCATTTGGAATATAAGGTTAGACATTCATATAAAAAAGGGGGGGAGATTATTAAGGTTTTTAAAATAAGCAGTTTTAAAGTCAATTCTAAATGACACAGGTAACCAGTGTAGTGACATAAAAACGGGAGAAATGTGTTGGATTTTCTTTTCCTAGTTAGGATTCTGCAGCTGCATTCTGCACTGTTGCAAACGATTTATATCTTTTTGGGTGTCCTGAGAGGGTGCTTTAAATAATCTAGTGACTGAAAAAACTTTAACAATTTCTCAGCATCTTTCAGTGATAAAAGAGGGCTAACACTTATGTTTTTTAAGGAAAAAAAGCTGTCCCAATGATCTGTTAATATTGATTTAAAAAATTTAGATTTTTTCCCAAACACCCCAAGCTTTTTTCCTCCCTCTTGACTTTTTTAAACCTAATGTATCAGTTTATTTCTAATGCTTCATTGTATCCATTATTGCTGATCCCCTAAAATTTCAGTTTTCTCTTTTTTAACAAAAATTACATTCATCCCTTTGAGATAAGTCAGCATTCTGTTAGTGAATGTGATGTTTTTGATATTTAAACTTTCTGCAAATGATAAAAAGGGAAATTCTAATCTAATATTATATGCTTTCGAATTCACGGGAAAGATACACTTTTTTTAGATTAATTCTGAGACCAAGAGCTTTTGAAATTCTGGGTGCTCTAAGCTGCAGGCCCAAATTTTCTGTCCATATATACAGTACCATGTATCTGCATATTTGGGGTTTTTTTGTTCCCGTCCTTCTCTGCTTCCCTTTATCTGATGGTATTTTGACAATGTATTTAGTGGTTAATAATTGCAAAACAAAGTGGTGACAAAGGGGGATCCTTGTCTTGTGCCCGTTTTAGTTTTTAAAATAGTCTGAGCAAATGTTATTGATGCAAACTAAGCTTCTGGGTTGGGATACAGTAATTTAAACCCTGCCAAATTTGGAAACCCCAAAATTTCCAAAATAGTAAAAATATTTCCATTCAATCATGTCAACTTTTTTTTGCATCCAATGATAATAAAATTTCTGGGGGGGTTTGATTTGTTGGGATTTTTTACAAAAGGGGTAAGATTTGAAGACAAAAGGGGGCCCCCTTAAATCTGTTTGGTCTTTGATATTACGAGGGCACTTTTCTATCCTT